>NW_024386892.1:6793704-7075209 GCF_900408965.1 Simochromis diagramma | reverse complement strand
GGCTAGAAACTCAAAACAGCCCCATAGCATGATGTTTCCACCCCCATGCTTCACAGTAGGTATGGTGTTCTTGGGATGCAACTCAGTATTCTTCTTCCTCCAAACACGACGAGTTGAGTCTATACCAAAAGTTCTACTTTGGTTTCATCTGACCACATGACATTCTCCCAATCCTCTGCTGTATCATCCATGTGCTCTCTGGCAAACTTCAGACGGGCCTGGACATGCACTGGCTTCAGCAGCGGAACACGTCTGGGACTGCGGGATTTGATTCCCTGCCGTTGTAGTGTGTTACTGATGGTGACCTTTGTTACTTTGGTCCCAGCTCTCTGCAGGTCATTCACCAGGTCCCCCCGTGTGGTTCTGGGATCTTTGCTCACCGTTCTCATGATCATTTTGACCCCACGGGATGAGATCTTGCGTGGAGCCCCAGATCGAGGGAGATTATCAGTGGTCTTGTATGTCTTCCATTTTCTGATGATTGCTCCCACAGTTGATTTTTTCACACCAAGCTGCTTGTCTATTGTAGATTCACTCTTCCCAGTCTGGTGCAGGTCTACAATACTTTTCCTGGTGTCCTTCGAAAGCTCTTTGGTCTTGGCCATGGCGGAGTTTGGAGTCTGACTGTTTGAGGCTGTGGACAGGTGTCTTTTATACAGATGATGAGTTCAAACAGGTGCCATTCATACAGGTAACGAGTGGGGGACAGAAAAGCTTCTTACAGAAGACGTTACAGGTCTGTGAGAGCCAGAGATTTTCCTTGTTTGAGGTGACCAAATACTTATTTTCCACCCTAATTTACGAATAAATTCTTTACAAATCCTACCATGTGAATTCATGGATTTTTTTTTTCCACATTCTGTCTCTCACAGTTGAAGTGTACCTCTGGTGCAAATTACTGACCTCTGTCATCATTTTAGGTGGGGGAACTTGCACAATCGGTGGCTGACTAAATACTTTTTTGCCCCACTGTATCTCTATAAACCTGCCTGAGGGCTGCCGTTTTTACATTCAGTTATTTCTCTGTTGAATCTAAATAATGAATGTGTTACAGTTAAACTGACACTGGTCAGTGTAAATGGCTCATTGGGACACAGAAACCTTTAAATTAAACCCGATCACCTGATATCGAGTGTCAAACAATATCAAAGCTGTAAAAGATGTTTACAGTCAGAATTTATAAAACTATGATTGTAAATAAATTCAAACAAGTGAGCTTTTCTCTTTGTGCTGAATATCAACACTGTGATTTCTTAGACTGTAAGCTTTACTTTAGCACAACCAGTTGTAGAAGCCGTCACTCCAAATGTCTTTGATAACAAGAAAAAAATACCTTTTCAGTCCACGGCCTGAAGTTCTTCTCCGACATCTTCTGCCATCGGCTTTGTCTGCTGGTTTGAAGACAATAAACCACAAAAAAGATGATTTAGTCACTTTGTCTGCGTCATGCAGCTCGAATGTGTCGTGTAACGATGTTGAATAGCCGTCGTTATCCCTCTGCTGTGTCAGTAGGATTGTACTGTACAGCATCTCATTGATATGTGAGGAATGCTAATGTAAACAGACTTACATCATTAAAACATAAAGGGCAGGAGATATTTAGATATTTTTATATTTATATTACATTTTATAGCTGACCGATATTACTAAATAGATAGAATTTACTAAATAGCTGGATGAACATGAAAAATATGTCTATAATAACAAATGACCATGAGAGCCAGTAGAATTAATTCAACTGGACACTCAAACGACGTCCTTAAATGCTCTTTAAGTGGCAGAACAAACGAACAAACAGTTAATTTCTTACTTGAGATGAAATCTGCTCAGCTACGTTGAAAACAGCTTCTAACTGGTTCCTCCTTTAACAGGATGACTGCTCAGGGGTAAGGCCATCATGCAGTCCAGCAACCTTTATGGTTCTGCTTTGATTCACCAGGAACTATTAGGGAAACCTTCCAGCGCCTCCTGTGAAAGACACAGGCATAAACACATACATTTATTAACATGTTCCACAGTCTTCCAGTTTGATTTTCTCATCCTGTGGACAACAACGTACATGGATGCAGGTTTATTGTTAACTTTTGGAAGGTTTATTTAGTGAACATATCCAGCTGCAGCTCCACTGTGATCCTGAACTGGATAAGCACTTAAGAAAATGTGTCAATAAATGGACAAACATCAACTTACTATATTTATCCAAACAGACGGGACCAATAATGCTTCACTGAGTCAGACTTTAATGTCTCTTCTATGTAAGAATGTCTTGTGCTGATAAACCTGCAAACTTGACAACAAAGGTTTTTCAGACTACATGTAGCTGTCCTCTATGTCAGCTCACACATTTACATTTATGTCACACTTATTTCTGCTTTCCCATTTTATAATTATTACTTACATTTTGATTAGATACCTTGAGTTTGTAAATGATCAGATTACATAATTGGAATACAATGTATCCAATTCAGGGTTGCGGGAGGATGAAGCCTATCCCAGCTGATACAGGACAAAGACAGGCTGCCAGTTTATCGCAGGGCTAACACTTAAATGTTTGATATTTCTTATAATAATCATAATTATGACTATTATTTAAAGGTTTCTTTATAAATACATTTTGATTTTTTTACAACCTCTAAAATATAAACCTGAGCTGTTTCAGATTCTGACCTCTGACCTCACTGCAGCTCCCTCTTGGAAGTACGTCTGCTTCTTGTCTACCCCCAGTGTTGACCGCCTGCCCTTGATATCACGTACTGTACCTGAGGAACAAAAAAGGACAAACACTTGCCTTCATTTAAAAGTACATTCATACAGAGGTAATCTATGGAAACACACTAGTTCACCCTTTGGGAGAAATCAGTTCCTGTGAAACATTTCTGTATATGAACATCATGTGGAGAATGAATCAAATGAGTTCTTCCGGTGACTCAGCAGTCCCACACTGACAAATGAAATCTAGTTAAACTATTAATCATATTTGCTCTTCTGAAATCTGTGTTAAACAACAACAAACATAAATTAGTAACAAAAATACAGCTGAGTAGAGGCTTTACAAACCACCAGAAGCCATAATGCTAAATTTTAATCTTCAAATGTTTCTGAGCCGTCTTCAACCTGCTTTTAACACATTAAAGTCCCACAGTCAATGCAGCCTGACTCAATCCTAAATGTTCAGCACACAGAGACACAGAGGTGCCGTTTAAAGTTTAGTGATAACCTGAGTCACTGATCATTTACAGTATTACAGAGTCTGGCAGTCTTTGCATGATGTCCACGTCACTGTAAGTTTCTAGCTGACTCTCAGGTGTGACAGGTGTGTCAGCAGGAAAGAGTAATAATAACCTGCATCCTGAGGTTTTTCATGCAGGATTAAAGGAGCCAGGCTTTGTTCACACAGCTAGGATTGTATTTTACACTGACCCTGGGTCAGTATAAGTATCATACAGTTTAAACGAAGCACTGAAACTTGCACATATTTATTACAGATGCACTGAAGCTAATCGAGATATTTGCTGTCAATCTGTGGCTGCGATTAAACACTTTACTGAAAACTTTATTAACTAGTAACTTCATCAGTCATGACAGAAGCTAATATTTCTGTGCTAACATCGTTTAACCAGTAACAGCTTTACTCCAATATAAGCTAACGTTTACACCGTAACTTTAAGCTAGCACCATAAAGACGGTAAAACACGTAATAATATCTACAAATGCATCTTAAAGCTGTTATATTAGCACTCGGTGTATTACTAACATAACCACATTAACATTACTGACACTCGTTGACTTTTAATAGTCATTCTATAACTGCTGTCCGTTTAAATGGTCTTACCTGTACACACTGCATATCCACCGGATTCCAGCCAGAGTGGATTCTGGAGTCTTCCACGCTCCTGTTAGTGATCCTCCATCTGGATGGATGAGAACAACCTTCTGAACAATCTAGCAGGAGATGGTCCATATCTATGGGACTGATTTGTGCTAATAACGCCCATTGTATGGACTGATAACAGCCGAAGCGGGTGAATAAACCCAGTAGCTAGCTGTGCCATTACCCAGCATACATCACTCCCTCCGTAAATGCAATAAACGATACAAAAGCATCGTTCTACCTGTTTTTCAGGTAGTTGTTTACATTATATAATTTATTGTGTTCTGTATACGTCACTACAATGTGATTTGGAAAATGTCTAAATATACCGACAACAGGCACTTCCGCAGCAATCTCTTCAATCGGAGGACCCTTCACGTCAATTCCCGACGCGAGGGGGGTACCCTGCGCGTCCATAAGTGCAGCAGAGGGAGCCTGACCATGCGTCACACGTTTGACGAGTTGGGAGTGAGAACGTGTTGCATGAGCATAGCAGTGAAAATGTATACTATGTCTTCTAATGACACTGCTTAAGAGAAGCAAGTATAATGTAAACAGAATTGGTCCTAGCACTGAACCCTGTGGAACACCATAGTGTGTGAAGAGGACTCTCCATTTACATGCACAAATTGGAGTCTATTAGATAGATATGATACAAACCCCTGCAGCGCAGTACCTGTAATACCTGCAGCGTGCTCTAATCTCGCTAATAGTATCGAGCTAATATTATGGTGAAGAGTATCGAATGCTGCACTTATATAATATGAATGTGTTATACATTTTGAAAATAAACATAAAATATGCAAACCATTAGAGTTTGTGTTTGCAACCATAATAGCCAGAAACCATTTGTGTTCATGCAGCAACTATGTGGACACTGTAGTTCTGCAGGATATTGTGTGGAAAGTTAAGATCTGTTTGTTAAGAAACATCATAGACTGTATATACAGGACACACATGGTGCTTTCACTCAGGAATGCAAATTGCAACCTCAGAGTCTTTGAAGATTTGCTTGCCATTTTTTTTTTTTTTTTTACAGCCATAAGCGGCCATATTTGGAGCTGGGAACATCCTGCACTCATAAATTTACTGATACAACATGAAGACAGCAATATCTGCGGATTAGTGCTGAAATTAGAATTTCATTCTCAGAATCTGAAGCACACACTTTTATGCCTCACAGCGGGCCATATTATTTGTCAGTAAATCCATTAAAAATGCTGAAAGACGCACAAATATTGTCCGGCTCAGTACTGCCAATTAGCAGAGAAGTGGCCCATAACAGAAAGTGGTTGCTACAGATGTCTACGTCAACAAATGTGCTAAAGCCACACTTAAAAGTTTAAGTCTTGAAAAAAAATCAATGAGGTGAGTTATAAAAGAAATCCAAGAAAGGAGTTGGATATAGAATGGTGGCAGTAAATATTTTGGGTTTTGTGTGAATTTGGGTATTTTAACATGGGCAATTTATTTATTTTTGGTGCCAGCCTTAAATAGACATTTAAGAAACTAGAGTCATATGTCATGTACTTCCAGAAATGAAAGTCAACGTTTGTTCATTATCTCAAGTAACACATCACCATTTGTTGAGCTTCTGTAATAAAATTTAAATCAGCACACAGGCTGAAAGAACAGAGTCATCTGAGCACCAAGGATGCCTCTGTTGTGTTGTTACTATGCAGGAAAATCTAAATGTATTAAGACTCAAGTAAAGTACTTTAATAGTATTAATAATAATATTAATAATATAACAAATAAAGACCAATTAAATAAAAAACATAGCCACACCACAGCTAGAAGTGAAAGTAGATGCTGTAAGCTGTTGCTTATAACAAACTTGTAGCGTCACAACGGTGCAGGATGCAGTCACAAAACGGCACAGGTGTGTAGTTGGGAAACTGCTGAAATCAAACTAAAATCCAAGTTAAGTTATGAATACAGGTTCCTCTTTACAGATAACTCATTGTTGCATGATCCCATCACAAGAGTTTCTTGCAAGAGATGTGAAGCAATAAATGACCATTATGAACATCATCAGTATATTTTATTTCAAAGGAATTGTTAAATAATGTTAGATGAGTAATTAATAAATCACAAGTCACTGTGAGAGTAAAAGTGTTGGTTCTGTGTTTTTGAAGCATTTAAAAATCATGCACAAGTCCCACTTAATATGCATGGTCAGCTTCATTATATGAAATAGATTTTGTAGCTGTTCGCTTTTTTGTTTTCGTTACTATCTTTTGATAGTAAAGTTTGCCAACCTTCTGCTATGGAAGATGGCAGGGCTGGAAAACAGTGGAGGGACAGCATCCCCATCTGGTGAAACAGGGTAATTTATGAGAGATATTAAATGATAAGTTGTATTTTACTCATTAACGTGATGGTTTTGTAGTGAAATCTAAAATGTATCACACACTGTCAGTCTGGATATGGCTCCAGACCATAGTGCCTAGTGGCTCAATAAGCATTTGATACTGGAAAAGGCGACCACAATTTAACTCCCAAAACACCTCTGTGGGCACTGATCAAAAGAAAAAGACCTTAAAAATAAATATCAAAAGTAAAGTGAATTCATACGCATTATTATTTGTGTCATGAAGTGCTGTGTGGCAGGCAGGAGTAGGACCCAAAATGCAGGAATCAGACACAAGGGATGAACTCAAAACCACAGCTTTAATTGCTGGCACAGGAAAACAAGTATAAAACGGAAACTAAACTAAACTGGGAAATAACAAACTAACACACAGAGAACTCCACACAGCATGAGAAATGACACAACACTGACTCAGAGAAACACAGGGTAATATACACAGGGAAGTAATCAGGGAATGGAAAACAGGAGGAAGACACAGCTGGGAGAAATAAGTCCTAATGAGACAGGAGGAACAAAGCTAGAAACACTGACATAAGACAGGAACATGAACCTTCAGAGTAAAACAGGAAACAAGACACCACTAAACAAAGACTCAGACATGAGAGACAGACTAGACACTGAACTAAACCTGCAATAAATATGAGAACACAAAACCAACGAACTAATCCCTAAACAGGAATAACTGAAACATAAATTTATAATCATCATCATCATCATAAAAGAATCCAAAATGCAAAAACACACCAAAACATAACAACTCAAAATAATGGGTCAAACTGACCCAGAACCGTGACAATTTGGCAATATAAACTATATTGTCAAAAGTATTCAATCCACCATTCAAATCATTCAGTTGTATGTAAAATCACAGAGCAGGGTCAACAGATGCTAGAGCACCAATTACAGTCATTGTAAGGCACATAAGCGCTAGTAAAGTAGTAAAGCCCTATACAAATACAGGCCATTTACCATTTACCATAATGTGAAGTCACCCACATTATGCAGAGTCAGTTGCTACAGAATTCCACACTTCATGTGACCTTCAGATTTGCTTGAGAGAGCTTCATGGAATGGGTTTCCACGGCTGAGTAGCTGATTCCTAGCCTTACAAAGTGCAATGCAAAGCATCATATATGGTGGTATAGAGCGGAGTCTGTATTTGGTGGTTGCCAGGAGAACAGGTGTCTGACTGCACTGTGCTAAGTGTAAAGTTTAGGGTTGGCCCCTTCCTGTTCCAACTTGACTGTGAACCAGTGCACAAAGCAATGTCAATAGTAACCAAATAAACTCAAATTCACATTTATTTATAAGCACATTTAAAAATAAAATCACTCACAGTGAACAAAGTGTTTTACAAAACTGTTCTCAGAGACAGAATGTAGAAAAACATCCTG
Source organism: Simochromis diagramma (assembly GCF_900408965.1). Lineage (NCBI taxonomy): Eukaryota > Metazoa > Chordata > Actinopteri > Cichliformes > Cichlidae > Simochromis > Simochromis diagramma. Next base: position 7,067,570 of record NW_024386892.1, on the reverse strand, counting down.
TCTCAGAAAATTTGTGTCAGCAAAGTACAGTGTGTGAATTTGTACTATGTACTGAGAGATTAGAGTGTGATAAGTTGTAATGTTTGGTATACATTTAGTTACATTTAGTTACAAAAAAGTAAGGTTTCTGGATAAAAAAAAATTACTTTAAACACTATGAACTATATTACACATTAAAATAACAAAATAATAAAATATTTTATGAATGTTGAAAAATGTTGCCTTTGTTAAATATTCTAGAGTCCTTGTGGAAAGAAGTGAGGTGATTCTGAAAGGGTACTGTGGGAGACTGGCTGATTTTTTGATGGAATGACCCCCCTCATGACAAAACAAATTTACCTGTTAGACAAATAAAGTTTGGTGAATGCTAAAGTTGTCATACAGTTCATTTAAGGTTGTTTCTATGGTCACATTTTTCAAAGACAGGATGTGGAACTGAGCAGCAGAAGCAGTTTCCTGTCAACAAAGAGAGAAGCGCTGAGAAACTTGCCACTCTTGCCACTCATCTGCTTGAAACAACGCAAAGAAAGGAATGTGTGTAAAGGTCTGTTTCGCCCTAATCCCTTTCTTTGCATGGATAATCATTCTGCTCTTCAGTGGCTGCTACATTGCTTGTGGAAAAACATATTGGCCAGGCAGACATGTAACAGCTGATAAAGCTGCTTCAATCAAATGGGGTGAAACAAATGACAGGACAATGACTGTATCCAACAGGCTGTCACACCACACATGGTGTATGGCATCTAATTGAAGTCAAACACTCCAACAATCCAGAGCTGACTAGGTGGCATTTATTTTTGTCCTTACAGTAAAAAGAGTCAGGATTTTTAAGGATCATCGAACGATTAGTGAAGGTATGATGACTGAAAGCAACACGCTTGATCCTGCTGTCTCCTGAACATGTGCAGTGTCTGGATAAGAATGTTAAACTGTTTCTCAGTCACATGATCTTCCTCTGTCTCTCCACTCAGAGCCTGGTCTACAAGATAAGTTCAACATATCCAGGATACTTTTCTGTTATCTGGATTAACAAAAGGGTCACAAATCAGCATCAAGTAGAGATGTTAGTGACATCAGAGCTGTACATATTGATCAGATAAATATGGAAGTTCATCTTTCTTTGATTGGATCTGTTTTTAAATCAGCTATTTTTATAGAATGGCAAACAGCTCAGTTTGATGTAAAGTGGGTCAGATCAGTTAATCCGCTGCATAATAACCTGGATTCGATGAAAATCTCAACATTTTCCCTCTTTGTTAGTGAATCAGTGCTCTAGCTTTCTAGTCCCTGTCAGTACTCTTTATGATGCAGCATTTTAGATTAACTGATAATGAGGAATTGCAGAAGTCCAACCCTCGTGGGACTACTGCTGTGAGAACCCTGATGAGAAGTACCCGGGTTAATCATCATATATGGTGGTATAGAGCGGAGTCTGTATTTGGTGGTTGCCAGGAGAACAGGTGTCTGATTGCACTGGGGCAACCGTGGCTCAGGGGGTTGGGAAACGCATCTGTAACCGGAAAATCGTCGGTTCGATCCCCGGCCTCTCTGTCCTGGTCGTTGTGTCCTTGGGCAAGACACTTTACCCTACTGGTGTTGGCCAGAGGGGCCGATGGCGCAATATGGCAGCCTCGCTTCTGTCAGTCTGCCCCAGAGCAGCTGTGGCTACAACTGTAGCTTGCCTCCACCAGTGTGTGAGAGTGAATGAATAGTGGTGTTGTAAAGCGCTTTGGGTGCCTTGAAAAGCACTATATAAATCCAATCCATTATTATTACTGTGTAAAGTTTAGGGTTGGCCCCTTCCTGTTCCAACTTGACTGTGAACCAGTGAACAAAGCAATGTCAATAGTAACCAAATAAACTCAAATTCACATTTATTTATAAGCACATTTAAAAATAAAATCACTCACTGTGAACAAAGTGTTTTACAAAACACAGAATAAATAAAAATGTAATAAGAGAATAATTAAGAAATAAGTAAAAGAAATGCTAGTAGTAACAGTCAGGCACAAGGATCTGAATGTTGTAGGGTTGTCTTGGTTGACACGCCTCTGCAATGTTCCATGGACATCAGGGGCGGTACCTCTGGATTGGTAGACTGGGGTGGTGTGGACCAGATGACGTGTTCCAACTAGAGGGGATGACACTCCTCAGTCTCCCCGGGAAAGTCTATGCCAGGGTGCTAGAAAGGAAAGTCCATCCATTAGTCTAACCTCGGATTCAGGAGAAAAAAAATGCTGTTTTCATCCAGGTTGTGAAACAGTGGACCAGCTCTTTACCCTCTCAACGGTACTTGATGGTGCAGGGAATTTTGCCCAACCAGTCTACATGTGTTTTGTGGCCGTGTTCCTCAGAGTGTCCTGTGGGAGGTGCTTTGGGAGTATGGCATGTCTGGCCCATTGCTATGAGCCATTAGATGTTGTATACAGCGCTTTGAGTACTCCGGGAGAGTAGAAAAGCGCTATATAAGAATCAGTCCATTTACCATTAGATCCTTATACAACCGTTGCTTGACACCAAAAAAGAATAAATTTTGGTCTTTCCATCAGTCAAAAGGAATCTATGCAAATTTTCTAACAACAAGAGATTATGAAAAAAGCAATAAATAAATAAATAAATAAAATGAATAACTGAATATTTAAAATAAATTGTAGAAGCAAAAGTTTCTACTTTCAGAAATTTCAAATTTAGAATTCACTTGTCCTACATTTATATACTAAATAACAACTGGGCGCAGCTTGGACACACAGTTTAGACTGACATCACTGATCAATAATACTGGAACCATATCCTCCTTAAAAGTTTATAATGTGTTAATCTGGACAGAGACAGGGACAACACCACCAACAAGTTGTTTCAAAACTGAAACCCATGATGAATGTTAAGCCTACAGTGACCTACTGTAAGTTCATTTGAGATTGCATCTTGTTCTCAGAGACAGAATGTAGAAAAACATCCTGTCTCAGAAAATTTGTGTCAGCAAAGTACAGTGTGTGAATTTGTACTATGTACTGAGAGATTAGAGTGTGATAAGTTGTAATGTTTGGTATACATTTAGTTACATTTAGTTACAAAAAAGTAAGGTTTCTGGATAAAAAAAATTTACTTTAAACACTATGAACTATATTACACATTAAAATAACAAAATAATAAAATATTTTATGAATGTTGAAAAATGTTGCCTTTGTTAAATATTCTAGAGTCCTTGTGGAAAGAAGTGAGGTGATTCTGAAAGGGTACTGTGGGAGACTGGCTGATTTTTTGATGGAATGACCCCCCTCATGACAAAACAAATTTACCTGTTAGACAAATAAAGTTAGGTGAATGCTAAAGTTGTCATACAGTTCATTTAAGGTTGTTTCTATGGTCACATTTTTCAAAGACAGGATGTGGAACTGAGCAGCAGAAGCAGTTTCCTGTCAACAAAGAGAGAAGCGCTGAGAAACTTGCCACTCTTGCCACTCATCTGCTTGAAACAACGCAAAGAAAGGAATGTGTGTAAAGGTCTGTTTCGCCCTAATCCCTTTCTTTGCATGGATAATCATTCTGCTCTTCGGTGGCTGCTACATTGCTTGTGGAAAAACATATTGGCCAGGCAGACATGTAACAGCTGATAAAGCTGCTTCAATCAAATGGGGTGAAACAAATGACAGGACAATGACTGTATCCAACAGGCTGTCACACCACACATGGTGTATGGCATCTAATTGAAGTCAAACACTCCAACAATCCAGAGCTGACTATTTATACAGAAATTCACAGGAATGCAATTTATATTGCAAGGTAAAAACACTATAATAAGACAGAAACTCAAAGAGTGTAGACAGGGTGGTTTTAAAAGAGTTTTTGGGAAGGTGGCATTTATTTTTGTCCTTACAGTAAAAAGAGTCAGGATTTTTAAGGATCATCGAACGGTTAGTGAAGGTATGATGACTGAAAGCAACACGCTTGATCCTGCTGTCTCCTGAACATGTGCAGTGTCTGGATAAGAATGTTAAACTGTTTCTCAGTCACATGATCTTCCTCTGTCTCTCCACTCAGAGCCTGGTCTACAAGATAAGTTCAACATATCCAGGATACTTTTCTGTTATCTGGATTAACAAAAGGGTCACAAATCAGCATCAAGTAGAGATGTTAGTGACATCAGAGCTGTACATATTGATCAGATAAATATGGAAGTTCATCTTTCTTTGATTGGATCTGTTTTTAAATCAGCTATTTTTATAGAATGGCAAACAGCTCAGTTTGATGTAAAGTGGGTCAGATCAGTTAATCCGCTGCATAATAACCTGGATTCGATGAAAATCTCAACATTTTCCCTCTTTGTTAGTGAATCAGTGCTCTAGCTTTCTAGTCCCTGTCAGTACTCTTTATGATGCAGCATTTTAGATTAACTGATAATGAGGAATTGCAGAAGTCCAACCCTCGTGGGACTACTGCTGTGAGAACCCTGATGAGAAGTACCCGGGTTAATCATCATATATGGTGGTATAGAGCGGAGTCTGCATTTGGTGGTTGCCAGGAGAACAGGTGTCATAATTCCTCTTCTACTCCACTGCAATCGGGAAATATAAAATATTTAGGTATTAATGTTTCTCCCAAGCTTGCAGATCTAACTAAATTAAACCATATCCCACTTTTAAAGAAAGTAGAAGGTGATCTGGCTAGATGGAAATGTCTACCCATATCACTCATGGGAAGGGTTGCCGCTATAAAAATGATGGTATTACCAAAAATAAATTATTTATTCTCAATGATCCCAACTAAACCGCCACAAGATTGGTTCAGATCTCTAGATTCATATATGTCCAAATTCCTTTGGAAAAATAAGCCCCCACGTATAAGCTTAAAAACACTACAAAAGACCAAGGATAAAGGAGGATTAGAACTACCTAACTTTCAGCACTACTTCTTAGCCAACAGGCTTCAGTTTATCTCAGGATGGCTAAAACATACCCTCTTAGATGAACCTTGGCTAGATGTAGAACAAGCACTTTGCAATAATCTAGAGATTTCAGATCTACCATTTATCAGCTCAAACATCCAACGACATGAATGCTTCAAAAGCGTCAACATCAGCTCTTCTCTGACAGCATGGTGGGAGTTTCTGAAGTTGACACAGTCTTCATTAATCCCATGCAAACTTACACCTATCTGGAACAACCCTGACATATTACAAAACAATAATATGATACACTTTTCTGATTGGAGTGGTAAAGGAATCAAATATGTAGAACATATACTAGAAGGAACAGAATTTATTTCATTTGACAGACTAGTTACACAATATGGGATCAACAAGAAAAGATTTTTAGAATATCAACAAATTAAATCCATAATAAAAAAGAAATTTAAACCGGGTCAAGTTGAACTACAAACACCACCAAGTGTGGTTCAATTTCTTACTCTTAAAACCCCCAAATTACTATCCAAAATATACAGAATGCTTTCTAAAACAGATGAATCAATATCACTTCCTATTGCAAAATGGGAAGCGGATTTATCAGTTAACTTAGACCTAAACTTCTGGTCTCAGATTTGGGGCTCGCTCGGGCCACTTCGGAGGTCACTCAGGCACAGCTGGCTGCCAGCAGAGCTCACGGGCGCATCACTGCAACCCCCCTGGCTTCTGCTCCGCGGCTGCTGAGTGAGCCCTCATCTGGGACTCTCCTCAGCTCTTTCTGGGACAGTGGCGCGGCTGCCCCTCTGTTGGTCTTCCTTGGTCTCTTGTGTTCTGAGGGCCTCTGGATGTCTGGAGTTTTGATCTCCTCCATACCTGCTTCATGCCCTGGAGGACGGGGCAGTGGCCCCCCCACACCCTCTAGCAGATCATTACATGAAGGAACCTTTTAAAAAACAAGCGCGTCCATGCTCACAGGTGTACACACGGGTGATCACACCCACAAACTACACCCTTTTTGGCTCCTACCTCAAAGCACACTGTGTGCTGTCGATCTTACGTGCTGCACAATAATGTTTAATATTTAGTATTTACTGTCATATTCCCATATATCATTGTGATGTTGTTTATTCTATTACTCTCGTTTTCTTCTGCTTGTTTTCTTTTTTCTTTCTCAACAGGTGATCCAGGTGATGTATATGTATTTTTTTCTCTGCTTATTCTGTTGGTTTTTGTTTTTTGCCCTTCTCCCCCGTCCCTCTTCTCAGCTGTTTTTCTTTCCCTCTTTCTTTCTCCCCTTCTTTCCCCCAGTCAAGTCTGTCCCGTATTCAGCAAGTGAAAATAAAATAAACAATAAAAGGTGAATCAAATGGACCATTACGGCAAGGCTGGGATGGTCCATTTGGTAAAGTAAATCCGTTGGGCATCTTTCTTCGCCTTTAGACAATAATTCTGATGCCAAAAGAGCCAAACGGGACAGGCAAAAAAAAAAAAAAAACATTTACCAAGCTGTAAAAGAAAGTGCTATCATACTTTTTTATATGGCACTTTCATTTCCTTCTTTTAAAGTCAGACAAGGAATAGATATCAGGGAATGTTAAACTCCCTTTATGGTATAGCCCTGGCTGCAAAGTAAATTTCTCAGACCACATCAATCTGAAAATATTTGTACACCAGATAAATCCAGTGTAACATTCTCCCACACTTGCCACCAGAGTTGCATACTTTGAGTATACCACCACTATGACCTGAATGATAAACAAAACATAACCTGTAAAATTGGCCAATGAAGAGGAACACATGAAAGCCAGCGTGGAAAAGAGGGACCTGCTGCATGATCGTGGGGTGCAATGGCTCATTTGGAGACGGACCGGTCAGCGTGACTTGGCAACCCAGTAGCAGGAACGATGACAGTAGGAAACAATGCATGTGATCGACAGCAGGGCAGAGGTACACCTCTGCCTGCATTTGTTAGTAGTGTCTCCACTGCTGTTCACTGGGTGCAGCCATGTTGGGAGAGGGTCACCATGGCTATTAGCCAATCCAGCTTCTGGGACGATGGCCCCTATTTGTTTACTTACAGGTCGATGACGCGAGGGGAGCCACAGTGGCATCGAGCGACAGACTACAGCGCAGATTGCAAGCTGGGATGTCATGAGCCCAGTGGAGGGACAAGACGGGGGAAAGGAGGCTTCTTCTCGTCTGCCTGGGACGAGGCTGGCATTGACCCCGCTCTGGAAGAAGAATTTCTGTCCTGCTTGTGGACACATAACAAACATTCGTCCTTGGTTGTGGGACAGTTACATCGTGGGACGGGGTGGGATTTTAGTGCGCATAGAATATTGCGTTTCATAAGTTTTGTTTGGCATTGAGTATGTTTATTCCTGGGGGATTTAAGTACCTTGGTAACATTTTATTGTTTATGTTTTTTAGAATTGTTTGTTATTCTTGACCTGCATCATGACTGTGCCCCGAGTTTCTGACTCTCTTGCTCCCCCTTGTATTTAAAAAGAACCTCTTTAGTATGACATTCTGGCGCACTGGCTTTAGTGTCTACATAAGCAAGATGATAACTGGCAACTGAGCAGACCAATATATAGCCATTGAAACAAGGCTTGTGTAGACTTGTCACAGTCTAGCCCTGCACAACACAACTTATGACTTGGCCAGCCCAGCAACACAAAACATAGTCTCTGGCTGGCTCAGGAAAACAAAACACAGAATCAAAAAAGTTCACAGAAATGTAGAGCCTATGAAAAGAAAACACAGGCTTAAAATTTGCCAGGTCATAAACAAAAAATGGATTTCCTCTCTCAATCCACATGACTAGCTTAACCTTAAATAGTTCTGGGCTCACACACACACAGTCTTAATTAAAACCAGTTCATTCTCATGAGGAACGTAAGGGATTAGCTTTCTTGAAAAGCCTCGTGTCAGCGAACAAGATCCAATGGGGATCCAGACTCTGGCTGGGGACCAGCATCAGCAGATGTGGGTGGAGACACAGACACCAACTGCTGGGACAACTCTATAGTGGGTGGAGCTGGATGCAGTGGCAGTGATTTGGAATCGCACAGGTGTAGCAGCAGCAGCGAAGAGTTAGCCAGCTGCTGTGAGGGCATGGAAACTACAAAATGTTGACCCAACCTAGCAGGGGCAGATCTAGAGAAAATTTTTTCTGAAAACTCATTATTACTCACTAGCGTTTAATTGTGACTCAATTTTTGTTTTGGTCTGTGTGTGTGTTTGTGTGTTTCTACTTTTTTATACGATCTACAGCACTTTGGTGAACCTGTGTTGTTTTTAAATGTGCTTATAAATAAATTGATTGATTGATACAACTTCATTATTTTCTGTAGACCACAGAATTCAACATTTCAGTTACATAAAACATGTGAATTTTGATTTTATGTACTGTATAGCCTGTATAATTAATAAGTATGTAGACCAATAAGTATTTAATCCAGAATGTTAGACAAGATGGCTGTGAAATGCACTATACACAGGTACACCCACACACAGGTCTTTATCACCAGGTTCCACATTTATTTACAATTTTCCCCGGTTATGACTGAACACAGTCTGACAGCTGTCAGTCCCAGCTGATTTCCCTCTCTCTCCGCTCCTCTCCGTCTCACTATAAAAAGGGAAGGAAACCATTATCAGTCCAAATCGCCATCAGCTGTTTTCACCGGCACCTCCAGCACCGCCCCGTTGAGCCCACTGCACCACTCCTCCCCTGCAGCTGCGCCCGGGACCACACCTCCGCCACAATGGTATGGATCGTTTACAAGCCTAACCTAACTTGGGTTTCACATTGTTTTTGGTTAGAAAAAAAATCAAATTGTTACATGTTTAAATTTGCACAAAATTCCAGAAATCGGCACCGCCGTGAACAAACAATTACTTAATATTTAATGATTTGTTGGGTTGACCCTCTTTGGTCCAAAATATATTTGGCCATTTTTGACCACTTTTGATTTTGATTTGATTTTACTTTTGTATTTCACCGTCAAATTTTTATTTTGTTTTTTTTCCCCTTGGTATCATTCTTTTCAGCACAACCTCATATATCTGAATTTACAGTGATTTTTTTCATTGACATACTGTATTTATACTATGCAATATATTGAGGTTAAGAATTTATATTCAGAGTTAACTGTAGTTAGGATCAAAGTGTTAATGTTTTCTTATTTTAATAAACAACACTGTCATATGCAAAACTAGGGTGGGACTAGGGGTAGCAAGAGATTATGTTAGGGTGGCACCTACCACCCTTCTAGATCTGCACTTTTGAAAACATGTTCTATATTGACAACCTGATCAGACATGTCAGATATGTGAAGACTACAGTACTACATTCACAGCTAAATCATTATTAAAAGTATAGTTGGTGACAGAAAAATCCAAGTCCACACTACCACCAGTTCAGAGCAATCGATTATCTAGGAATGACCCATAATAATAATAATAATAATAATAATAATAATAATAATAATAAAATAATAATAATAATATAAAAAGTGTTTTACTTATCGTGCACTCCTACAGCAGTAGATAGAATATGGTAGGCGCAAGAGGAGGAGCCATTATGGAAGGACAGGCCCCTGCACGGTATGTACCACTGGCAGATAGAGGAAGTGGCTGACATCCAGAAATCCTACCAGTGTCTGGACAAAGCTGGACTGAAAGACAAAACAGAGGCACTAATCATGGCAGCACAGGAACAAGCTCTAAGTACAAGATCCGTAGAGGCTGGGGTATACCACACCAGACAAGACCACAGGTGCAGGCTAGTGATGTGCAATACCACTGATTTCCTTTCCCATCCAATACCAAGTAAAATTCGGGGATGTATCAACGATACTGATCCGATACCGATACTTTGTACAAAAACATAATGTATTATTGTATTTCAAATTATAGCTTCATGATGATTACAGGACAACCTGAAGTTGTTCATTGACACTATTTGAACATGTATATCTTGTCATTTAAAATTTATACACTTGCCTGGAAGTTTCAACAATAACATTCAGTATTTACACTTTCCCTCATTCACAGTAGTGCTGTGCCACACTACAAATTTTGGTATCGATCCAATAGTAAGTAAATACAGGGCCAGTATTACCAAAGTTATTCAGATAGCTTATTGGGGGAGAGTAGTGTGCCATGACTTACAAGATGAATTCTCAATTTACAAATTATGAACACATTTTAATCACCACTGTATCACTGTGGCTGTTACTTTCCACAATAATTAGTTAACACAAGACAACACACTTTTCAGCTTTTCATGTGTTTTGAAACTGGATTTTTGGACACACATTCATATAATACCATACATACATGTTTACATAAATGTTAACTTTTCACTATTAGCTTGTCACCTGTGCTTCTGTTCTAGTACGTTTTTATTTCTCCAGAAAAACTTCACATCTTTCGTGAATTTTTTTCCTTTAGTTTATTGCGGCCCTTTGCAGCTAGTCAAACAGCAAAGAACCACTTACTGCTTAGAATAGAATAGAATAGAATAGAATAGAATAGAATAAACCTTTATTATCCCACGAATGAGAAATTTGGGTGTTACACAGTTCTTATAGCAAGGGGAATATAAAATATAGAAGGAAGACACAAAGTGGTCCTATATACATAAGGAACTGAAGTTTGTATATACAGGTAACAATGTACAGAAATATGTATAGAAAAATTGTACAGAGATATGTATAAAAAAGTACAGAGATGAATGATTCTAGTAAAATTTCCAGTGAAGAAACAAGCTGATGAGTAACATAACAATAAAAGAGAAAGAAAGAGGGAAAGTGGACAGCATACCCTTTGTTTCTTAATAGTTGTTGCACCCAGGAACAAGTGACACCTTTAAACTGATGTGTGCAGTTATTTTCCTCTGAATTATTGGTTCTACCTCTAGTTTGTTACCATTAAAAACTGTTTTGTGTCTATTGATGAAACAAACCAACTACCCAACCAACCCGGTAATGTAACTTTCTGTATTGGCACAAGAAAGGGCCAAACATGTACTAAAAGCTTTAAGCGCTTTTTAAAAAAATCCAGCTTCACAGACAGTCTAATTTTTTTTTGTGCAGGGCCTTTATACATCTAGTTTCATGTCCACTTTAATAATGCATAGAGAAGTTTTCTTAAAGCTAAAGAAAGAGAAAACTACAAAGAAACAGAAAGTACAAACAAAGTTAGAGAGGCGTGTCTTATGATGGTTGAGATGAAAAACTGAAACTCAACCAAGCAGTTGTTTCAGTGTTCACAGCGAAGAGCATCTAAAACGTAGGAGAGTATATTTGGGGTGGATCAAATGATTGAAGGTTGGTGCAGCTTATTTGAATCTTTGTAAATACTGAAACATTTATAAATACTGTTGGTTTGTAGATCAAATAATTAACAAAGCATCAGAAATTTGTAATGTATATAATTTTATTCAGAAATTGAAATCGTAATTAGTATTAAACAAAATTAGTGAAAAAGAAGAATCTGTAATGTATTTATCTCATCTGAGATTTTTTTTACAAAGTCCCATGTCTGTTTGCTGCTCATGAACTGACATGGACTAAAAGTGCAGAGGTGGGAAGTAGGGGTGGGTTTTTATAATCGATTTATCGATTAAAATCGATTCTGGCTTGGATAACGTAAAATCGATTCATTAAAATCCTGAATCGATTTTTTAATATAAATTTATTTTGCCCGAAATGCCAGAATCTCAGGTGAAATCTCACAAACTTTCAACAACCACCAAACAGCTAAGACAGTAAATGAGAGCAGGAACACGGATTCTGCACAAAGACTTAAACACACAGCGCACCCCGCGGATCAGAATCAGTTAGATGTGACTTTCTCACAGTCGGGGCTGAAAGCCGACAGCTCACTGATTCTGATCTGTCGGCGGGTCCGTGCTTTGTGTTCACGCCCTTTATGCGCTGATTCTAAAGCTGTTAGTTTGATCTCTCTCCAAACAATATTTACCGAACCAGCAGCAAAAGAAGATCCAAACTACGCTTCACATAAACATCGTCATGTATTCACTCTTACTTTTACTGTTTTGCTTCCACCATGATGCACAGCTCTCTCTCTCTCTCTCTCTCTCTCTCTCTGTACTTCATTATTCGCTTGCTTGTTACGCACAAGTCTACCGTTGTTTACAGCGCTGTCGGCCTACGTTTTTTTTTTTCGTTTTATATACTTCCGAAAAGAAAACCTAATTTCTGCTGTTCAATGCTAAACAAATGTAAACTTTTTAAAATTATGCAAAATGCAAAACGCCGTGTCTCTAATAAAACCCCTGTAACTTCAGAGGTAATGTTCATATGCTGATTAATGGTTTTCTTTCGTTTTTGATGTACTGCAGAATATTTTTATAAATTCTAGGCCAGGAAAATCGCCTTCGTGTTTTTCTGTGTTTTATCCTCAGCTACTTTGACACAAAGGCATCTGCTGTGATGCTCACACCTTTGATAAAGTCTTGCGTGTGTCAGCTTCCTTTTTATAGATACAAAAATATGTAATGTACTTATCTGAATTATAATATTTCTGACTGTCAAAATTTCCCAGATTCAAATCGAATTGAATCGAATCGAATCGAATTAAATCGAATCGTGGATCGAATCGATTCGGGACCTTGTGAATCGGAATTGAATCGATTCTAGAAATCAGTGACGATACCCAGCCCTAGTGGGAAGTAATAAATCAGAATTTTCACTTAGGCTATCTGTACTTTACTTGAGTATTTATTTTACTGACAACTTCTGACTTTTCCTCCCTATATTTTAAAACAAATATCTACTTTCTACTCCTTACATTTTCAGAACATGCTTGCTACTTTTAGTTTAGTTATTTCAAGCCACGGCCAACCTTCAAACGTCAAACCAATTTGAGCCTGGACAGTAACGCATGAAAGGCAATTCTATTCGTATATTAATCACCAGGAAATGTCGCATAAAAATAGAAGAAAGGCGCAAAACGTGTACCATACTCAGGGTTTAAAGTGGGTTGGTGTTTTTTTTCTTTTGTTTTTTTTAGATGTCCATACGCTGCGGTTGTGCCGGTGTCATGCCAAGGTAGTTATTTCCTACAGAATATGTCAGGCTGACCCTGCCACAATCTGTTCCCCCTGTCAAAATAATGGACAAACAGTATCCCACATTCTTGTCTTTCAGCCACAGAAATGTGTTTTATAATAATAAAAAAGACAATCGTTTTCGGTAATGTACTCAGAAAGGTGTATTTTTCTTTCCAGCAGGCATAACTTTTGGCAATGTGCAACAATCAGAGCAAATAGTATTTTTGTAGGACGTCTGGAAATTAACACGAAGCCATTTATTTGTTGAGAATGTGGTATGCTGAGCATCAAAGTTTTATGAATAGGCTTTACACAGACATGATTATCCTCTTATTGGCAAAAAGTCTTTGGTTTGTTGAATAAACCCCCCTCAATACGTCATAAGAAAGTACTAAAAGTATAATTTTCTGTTTAAACCCACGAACTGGGCGATAATTTAAAGACACTCATCTTTCACTTTTTCACAAAAATAAAACGTCACTACTTCCATGTCGCTCTGGCTGAAATGGAATCGGGTCAACTGGGATCTGCTCTCCCTGCCCAGCGTGAGCAAGCAAGGGGATCATAAGGGGAGTACTGGCCGTTTCTCAATATGCGTACTTGTCTGTACTTGCGCTCTCCTGGGCCTGTGGTACGCCAAGTTAGGGAAATTAACTTGTGATTCATATCTAATGAGCATTACAGTCAAATGACTAGTACTAATATATCACAGAAAAAGTATCTTTAGAATTATCAAATTATTATCTCTCTGACTTTTAATCTTTGGTTTTGTCTATGCCTGCAGAAGCGAGTAAAGAAGGAAAACAAGAATGGATCAAAAGAGTGAAAAGAGAATTTCAAAATGGCCCACTTGCATCAAATGTTGTGTTTGGCTTTATTTTGACGGTCCTGGAAAGGTTGGTGGAGACAGAGTTTGAGTGTCCCTGTAAAGGGAAATGCTGGAATGGTTGGTTTGTGGCTACATTCTTCATCTTTCCAGGGATTTTGGCCTTTGTGCTGATGGCTTCAGTTCAAGGACTGAAGTGCTCATGTGACAAAGGCGATGCGAAGAGATTCTTTCACTGCTGCATCCCTACATTTGTCTGGATGATCCTGTTGGTCTTTGATGGCCGCTACATTGCTTGTGCAATGACTGATTGGTCAGGCAGGTATGTAACTGCTGACAAAGCTGCCCCACTGAAATGGTGTGAACCAGAAAATGGTCCCTTATATCAGGAAAGTCTGAAGAAATCTCAGGACTGGTACTTTCACTCTCAGGTAAATAAAAATTGCTTTTTTTAAAATGTTAAGGAAAATTGATATGTAAAATGAAATAATATGCTCCCTGCAAAATGTGGTAATACAGCATTTATGACAGGTTTGATTCTAAATGGGGTTTTTCTTCCATTCTTTATCTCTGTTCTTTGTTTTAGTTGGCTGGACTTTGCTTGGTCTTGGTCTTGGCCTCAGTCCTGATCATAAAATGCATCATGGATCAACAAAGTGCTTCTACAGGTACCTGTTCACTTTAACATATATTCAGTAGAAATTATAACAATGATAAATAAATTACAATTTACAACTTGTTTTTGTCTTTAAATGTCATGTATTTCACACACAAAAAGTATTATTGGAATGTTATGATATTATATTAATTGACATTAATTAAGTGACATTGTTACCAGTATTCTGATTGTATATTATTTTTTTAAGTGATAATGAGAAATTATTGTGTTTTATGCTTTGGTGTGCGCATATGTGCTGGCAGGGGTGCAGGAGAGAAAGGTGATGATGATTCTAAGGGCCAATGACTAAGAGTCAATTAGTCGTTATCATTATGAATAATTATGATTACTCAGCTGACCGTGAGCACTAGAACTGTACCTCTACAGGAGAAAGAGACAATAGAATAGCTATACTCAAAGTAAAGTCTGTGTTTCAAAAAACAAAAGTGAGACAGGTGGAAATTACACTCATAGAAAGTGTCCATGAAAGATTCTCCTATTGTTCATTAGCTTACTTCATTTTTTAACAGAAAATAATGTTTTGGTGTTATTTTAGCCAACATGTAATCAGTGCAGACAGACTCTTTGTACATATGTCTACTAAAATACTTTTTCCTGCATCTGCCTAACTGCTGCCAGAGCAAAGAGATCAAGCCTCTTGCTCAGGCTCAGCTGTTAAACTCCAAACTCTCCATACCAACACTCCTAGCACTAACCCCACTGATAACTGAAGAAGCATAGGTGAGTTCTTTTATGTCAAACAATGTTTTCTAACTGGCAGGAAGCCCCTTGGATGAGTGTGTACAGTCATGGCCAAAAGTTTTGAGAATGACACAAATATTAGTTTTCACAAAGTTTGCTGCTTCAGTGTTTTTAGATCTTTGTGTCAGTTGTTTCTGTGATGTATTGAAGTATAAAACAAGCACTTCATAAGTTTTAAATGCTTTTATTGAGAATTACATCACGTTTATGCAAAGAGTCAATATTTGCAGTGTTGGCCCTTCTTTTTCAAGACCTCTGCAATTCGCCCTGGCATGTTGTCAATCAACTTCTGGGCCAAATCCTAACTGATGGCAACCCATTCTTTCATAATCAATGCTTGGAGTTTGTCAGAATTAGTGGGTTTTTGTTTGCCCACCTGCCTCTTGAGGATTGACCACAAGTTCTCAATTGGACTGAGGTCTGGGGAGTTCCCTGGCCACGGACCCAAAATGAGATATGAACTTGTTCCCCGAGCTACTTAGGTATCACTTTGGCGTTATGGCATGGTGATCCATCATGCTGGAAAAGGCATTGTTCTTCATCAAACTGTTCTTAGATGGTTGGAAGAAGTTGCTTTCAAAGGATGTTTTGGTACCATTCTTTATTCATGGCTGTTTTTTAGCAAAATTGTGAGTGAGCCCACTCCCTTGGATGAGAAGCAGCCCCACACATGAATGCTCTCAGGATGCTTTACTGTTGGCATGAGACAGGACTGATGGTAGCGCTCACCTTTTCTTCTCTGGACAGTCCTTTTTCCAGATGCCCCAAACAATCGGAAAGGGCTTCATCAGAGAAAATGACTTTACCCCACTCCTCAGCAGTCCACTCGCTGTACTTTTTGCAGAAAATCAGTTCGTCCCTCATGTTTTTTTTGGAGAGAAGTGGCTTCTTTGCTTCCCTTCTTGACATCTGGCCATCTTCTAAAAGTCTTCGCCTCACTGTGCGTGCAGATAGACTCACACCTGCCTGCTGCCATTCCTGAGCAAGCTCTGCACTGGTGGCACTTTGATACCGCAGCTGAATCATCTTTAGGAGACCATCCAGGCGCTTGCTGGACTTTCTTGGGCGCCCTGAAGCCTTCTTAACAATAATTGAACCTCTTTCCTTGAAGTTCTTGATGATCTGATATATGGTTGATTTAGGTGCAGTCTTAGTAGCAATAGCATCCTTGCCTGTGAAGCCCTTTTTATGCAACACAATGAAGGCTACATGTGTTTCCTTGTAGGTAATCATGTTTAATAGGAAGAATAACGACTTCAAGCATCACCCTCCTTTTAATGCATCCAGTCTGCTATTCTAACTCAGTCAGCATAACATAATGATCTCCAGCCTTGTGCTTGTCAACATTCTCACCTGAGTTGATGAGAACATTATTGAAATGATCTCAGCAGGTCCTTTTATGGCATGAAATGCTGAATGCTGAAATGCAGTGGAAATTGAATTTTGAGATTAAGTTCATTTTCATGGCAAAGAAGGATTTTGCAATTCATCTGATCACTCTTCATAACATTCTAGAGTATATGGAAATTGCTATTATAAAAACTGAAGCAGCAAACTTTGTGAAAACCAGTATTTGTGTCATTCTCAAAACTTTTGGCCACGACTGTATTGTTTTGCATATATTTAGCACAATTCAGTAAGATAAATCATATTAAAACCTGAGTTTCACTAAGTCTTTTTACAGTGGTATATTTCAGTTGGCTATACCTCATTTAAAACTGATATTCAAAGAAGTTATATTTGCCATTACTTTATTATTATAAGTAAGTGCTTAAATTGGTGTTTTACGCCATTTAAAAGTTAAAAATATTTGTAGTTGGTGTATAGTACTAATCAATGTTCAAAAAAGATATGTAACAAATGGCTTGCAAAGCTCTCATCAAGCTTGCAAAAAATAAACATAAATCTATTTATCAAAGCAAAATATTGATTTTGCAATATTAAAGTGGTGGGCCCAAAGTGATATATTTTTGTTTCCACAGGGCCCCAGTTTCCTTGGGTGTATCATCCTTCATTCAGTGGCCAAGAGAATATTGCAGGCCGAGAGATAAAAGTCCACGTTTTGAGATGTGGAGGTGGAAATGGTCAGACGTATATCAGCTAGGAAATTATAATTTTCATCTGCTTAGGAGGGTTGTGTTTGGGACTCTGATGAACTTTTACTTACTTTTTCTGCAGGATTTTGCATTGGCACCGCCTTGCTTCTCTCTTTTCTCATTTTTTCCAGTTTGATTAAAAACATGCAAAGTCGGTATGTGTGTTATCTTTTCATCCTACAAGTTAACAAACTTTTGATAAATCTTTAGATTTAGGTAGCTTAGAAATGGAGAGAGGAAAAGCAAGAAAATAGACAGGCTGTTGACTCTTCTTGGGGGACTGGTAAAAGATTTTTAAACAGCTTATGAAATTTCCCCTTGTGGGACTAATAAAGGTATATCAAATCAAATCAAATATTTAAAATATGAAATAGTTAATTGCAACAAGGATTGTTTAGAGAATACAGAAATGTAAGGAGAATTTTTTTTTTAATTTAGTTTTATTTATCTAACTGAAGAATGGGTAGTGCTCCTTGGACATTGGTAAACACAGAACAAATGAAACAACTGAGATGCTGTTGAAGTGCAGACTTTCAGCTTTAATTCAGTGGGTTGAACAAAAAGATTTGATAAAAGGAACTAAAGGATTTCTTAACACATTCTCTTCATTTCAGAGGCTCAAAAGTAATTGGACAAATTAAATAACTGAAAATAAAATGTTGATTTCTAACACTTGGTTGAAAATATTTTGCTGGCAATGATACCCTTATGACACAAGTATGAGGGAGAGCACAACACTAATAAAGAGAAACACAGGGCTTTAATACATTGAGGGATAAGGAGGAGAATGAGACAGAAGGAGAGCACAGCTGGGAGTAATTAGGCAGGACGAAACAAGGGAAGCAAAGCTAGAAACACTGACATGAGACATGGACCTTTAAAGTAAAACAGGAAACACACTGACTGAACTCTAGACACGTAAACTTAACAGAGACTGTTAAGTCTCAGAACATAGAGACCTGAACCATGGGACAGAAAGGCACAGAGTAGACACAACATGGAACAGAGGGAAGCCACATAACAAAACCTAAGAACTAAAACTGTAACAGCCATAATCGAACCTAGGGTAACAATGAAAACTACAATAATCAAAACAGCACAACAAAGGACTCAGAACATAAACCATAATATAAAATATCAAACACAAGAGACTCAAAATGGGTCACAATGACCTAGAACCATGACACTGGGTTGCTTTAGCCTTTTTTTTGGTTGTTGTTATTCATTTTCCATCTGTATTATGAAACGCCATCCAATCAGTTTGACTGCATTTAGCTGGATGTGAGCAGACAGGATGTCTCTGAACACCTCAGAATTCATTCGACTGCTTCTGCCCCGTCTCACATCATCATCATCCTGTTGTCTTCCATGGATGTCCAGGTCTTTTTGCAGCGCTGAGTTCATCAGTGCTTTCTTTCTTTCTCAGGATGGACCAAACTGTAGATTTTGCCACTCTTACTATTGTAGCAATTTCTCAGATTGTTTTTTTTTCTTTCACAGCTTAAGGATGGTTTGTTTCACCCACATGGAGAGGTGCTTTGACCGCATGTTGTCTATTAACAGCAAAATCTTCCAAATGCAAGCACCACACCTGAAATGCACTCCAGGCTTTTTATCTGCTTAACTGATAATGATATAACGTCCCTTTAAAAAGACATAGGCCCTTTGAAAAGAAGCTGAAACCCCTAAACCATTCATCCAATTTGAATGTTGATACCTTCAAATGACAGCTGAGAGTCTACACATTATGTCCACATCTGTTATATAACTATAATTGGAATATTTTTTGGTTAACAGGTAAAAAAAACAAACAGATTGTGTCCAAATATATATTAACCATATATCAACCTAACTGTAAATGGCACTTCGATCTTGATAGACCAAAATGACATAACAGGAAACCAGTGAAAACCAAAATCACAACAAAAATCATAATGTGGCTCCCTATGTGACACTAGATCCTGGGGGATCCTATACTGGATGAAGGGATTCCTTGGACAATCTGTGGCACAATTTGGCAGCATCAAATGCATAAAACAAAATGTCCCAGAAGCTCTCAAATGGATTCAGGTCTGGTGAAAGCGAGGGCCTGAGATGAGTGCTTTCACCATCACCAACTACCTACACACTCTGGCTACATGAGACATGTACCAGGAGGAACTCAGGGATATGGAATAGAATAGAATAGAATAGAATAGAATAGAATAGAATAGCCCTTTATTGCATTTTACATGTACAACAAAATTATGACCAGTATAAGGTCTCATAATGGGTCTGAGGATTTACCAGAAGTCAAGGTACTGTTGGCTGACACACTGAGGTCTGTTCAACCCTTCAAAGATATGTTTTCTCAGACCATCACCGGACCACTTGTAAAACCAGTCATGCTAAAAGAAGCAAAACTATCTTCATTTTTCTAAGGATTGCACAAAAATGTTTACAGGCACTGCTCTTAGAGGCTCTTACATAATTGTAAAATAAAACGACTGATGGGTGGGATATTATTGAGGTCTTAAAAAGAAAATAAAACTAAACCAGTCAGTTATAAAAATAAGTTCAGAGTGCAACGCATTTAAAAAGAGCCTTGGATTAAAGCACTGACAGGTTGGTGTGATATATTTCTATCTTTAAATATATATATTGCTGTTGTGGTTTGTAAATCAGTAGTAGGAACAGCATAAGAACATGTATATTAATTTGTGTCAACATTCCAAATATAGACTAAAGTTCAAAGTTAACAAAATGATTTAAAAAGAACGATCAATGTTTTTCATTAGCAATTTAGCAAAGTTGATGGTGGTGGTGTGCGTGTCTATGTGAGTGAAAGACAGAGAGGGAGAGCGAGCGACAGAATTTCTGTGAGCATGAACGCGCTTGTTTTTAAAAGGTTCCTACATGTAATGATCTGCTAGAGGGTGTGGGGAGCCACAGCCCCGTCCACAAGGGCATGAAGCAGGTATGGAGGAGATCAAAACTCCAGACATCCAGAGGCCCTCAGAACACAAGAGACCAAGGAAGACCAACAGAGGGGCAGCTGCGCCACTATCCCAGAAAGAGCTGAGGAGAGTCCCAGATGAGGGGTCACTCAGCAGCCGCGGAGCATAAGCCAGGGGGGGTTGCAGTGACGTGCCCAGGAGCTCCGCCGGCAGCCAGCTGCGCCAGAGTGACCGAGCCCCAGGCCGAGAGGCCGAGGGCACCCCACCCCCAAAGGGGCCCGAGCGAGCCCCAGGTTCCAGGCCCCGATAAGCAGCCACCAAGGAGTGAGCCGGTGTGTACCTGGACGCCCATCCCTGGACACAAAGACCCACGAACGCATCGATGTCTGAGGGCGTCTGCCACTGGCAGGGGAAGTGGTGGTAGGGGGAGATAGGCCTCCATACCTTGGAGGGCCTGAGATGTCCCCAGAGAGGTGGCGTCTGATACCCGAACTGACATATGGACACAGACATACAGGCACACACAGATACAAACATCCATTCCCACCCTCATGCTCTCATATGCAATTACTCAACACACACCCAACGTGGAGACAAACATAAAGAGACGCTGTACACACAATCACACTCCCCAAGCGTACTCTAAGCCCCGGGTCTAGGTACCCTTGCCCCTGGAGGGGGAAACTGCACCCAGACCCAGGTGGTGTTACCCTTTTCCCTGCGGTGGGGAGATGCAGACCGCCTCGACTCCGCAGCAGCAGGGAGGCCCCACACTCCAGACCCCAGTCGGACGGCCAACTCCTCCTCCTAGCCCCCCCGCTCCAGCAGGCCGCAGAGAACGGGGATGTGAGAAGACTCCAAACCTCCCTCCGCCCGCTCATATGTAGTGTTGATGCACGTGTGTTCTGAGGTGCATTTAAAACCCAGGAGGACATGGAGCTACCTGCCAGAGAGCAGCAGGTATATGTATGTGTTATGAGAGTGTGAGTAATGTGAATGTCTAAGTTGTGAGATAAAATTGAGGCACAGGCAGCCAGAAGGGGACGGGGGGGGGGATGCCTCCCCTGCACCCTGGTGACACACCTTTACCCCAAGGCCCTGCATGTGTGGGTGATTGTGGTGGAGCAGGAAGAGGGAGGCAGCTGGAGATGGGGAGGGAAGGAAGGAAAGGAAAAAAAAAAAAAAAAAAGGATTTCTGGATGTCAGCCTCTTTCTATATCTGCTGGTGATACAAACCGTGCTGGGTCTTGTCATGATGGTACATGATGGTATTCCTTTCTGTGCCCCAATCATGCATTGAACTATGTGCCTGTTCATCTTACCTGCTATGATGGTTTGTGCAAACAAACAAGGAGTTTGACTCCAGCTCACTTTGCTCTCTGCATACAAAAATAAATGTTTTTAATAGGCAATTTTAAAAAGGAAATATAGAAACAGGCATATATACACAAGTAGAAGGTAAATACAAGGAGAAAATAAAAAGTAAGAAAAATACAAGTTACAGAAAGTCTTAAGAAATTACAACTAACTACAACTGTGCATGAATGACAGATATGATAATAATAATAATAATAACTTTATTTATAAAGCACTTTCAAACAAAGTGATGTATAGCTATTTGAAACTAATAAGATAAATAAATAAAAGCCATACATAGCAATACGAGTAAAAAAACCACAATTCTCCTGTTGTCTTTTTTCTGATTCTAGGAACCTTTAAGGGGGGATGGAACATAAAGGTGTAGAAGGTCAGAGAGGTATGAAGGTGCCAATCCATTTAAAGCTTTGTAGGTGAGCAGCAGGACCTTAAAATCTGCTCGAACCTGACAAGGTAGCCAATGAAGAGATCTCCGTACAGGGGCGTGCTCAACTTAGAACAACCTGGATTTACCCTAGTTATTCATTTTAATGATTCCCATAACTTTGGGCTTTTTGTCATGGCCCTGGGTCTGTGACCCAGGGATCATGTGTTATTTTTTTAGTTTAATGACTATTATGAGTTCTATTCGTCTTTCTTGATCGTTTATGGTTGTGTCTATTGTGTAATCTGCTCCTGGTCCCTCGTTTCCCTGTGTGTGTGTGTGTGTGTGTGTGTGTGTGTGTGTGTGTGTGTGTGTGTGTGTGTGTGTGTGTGTGTGTGTGTGTGTGTGTGTGTCTGTACTGCAGTGTGGTGGGGCAAAACCAGGCCTAGACAGTCTCCCAACTTTGAACCAGCCACACCAGGGATAACAACATGTTCTCACTCCCAAAGCATAATATTTGAGGCTAGGTGACAAATCGTCAACATATTACGCTTCCAGGCACCCAACACATCCCTAAATGATGAGAACGGAAAAATGAGGAAACATGAGAACCGTTTGGATAAGTTAATGGTTAGGGATAAGATTTTCTGTGCGCAGAGACCGTGCCAGCAGTGCGCAATTGCGCACGTGCGCAGCTTAGAGGGAACATTGATGACAAGCAACAGGGGTGGGTAAAGGGTGCAGCATCGGAAGGGAATAAGCGTCGAAGGCGTTTGGAAAGGGAGGGGGGATGAGATATGAACTGGCAACAGAGCAGATCAACTCATGAGAAAAATGTTTACTGAGGTCATAGAGCCAAGGAGACCATGGTTGTATAGAGGTTGATCTGATATCCTCGTGTTGGTGTTGTTCCCAGATCATCATACTAAATGTTGTTCCAGGATCAACATTGCAAGTGACCAATCAGAATGTTGTGACGTCATACTTTTGCGACTTCGGGAAAAACCGGCGTAAAACAAAAAACTGTACTAAAGCTGCGTGAAACCGCCTCTGTCCGCCGATTAACAGACCCTGACCCTAACCCTTTAATAAACAGTAAGCAGAATTGATATTGTCCTTTCAACATTGGAATTTCCTAAATGCACGAATGGCTTGGCGCGCAAAAGAATAACGTCACAACAATGTGATTGGTCACTTGCAATGTTGAACCTGGGACAACATTTTCATGATGGTCTGAGAACAACACCAACACGAGGATATCAGATCATCCTTGTATAGACTTCACCACAAGAGGATTTCATTTTGCAATCATGAGTCGCCCCCTGCTGGTCATAAGAAGAATAGTGAACCGTCATTTTTGTCCCTCAGCCTTGAAAGGCTGATGGGGTATTGTCTGGCAGCATAGATATGCAAGTTTTGTGATGTGACACGGGACTTTGAAAAGGCTCAGGGGCAGCACTGGTGAACGCCAGGATTGGTCTAATAGCCAGCACTGCAAACTGGCTTCACTTTTAAGCTGTTCCCATATTCTATAAACAGTCTATGGGCAAAATGCACTGATGTAGTATTAAGTTGTCACACTGTCAGCTAACCTGAATAGAAAGGTGTCTCAATTACTCTAAAAGTTGCACAGAAATATTTGCAGAGGCACAACAACACATATCTTGTAAAAGAATGTTTCTCAACATTAAATATGAAGTGAAACTACAAAGAGAAGAAGAGGGGCGTGTCTCAATATGGTTTAGAAGAAAGTCCAGCCAATCGTTTCAAAGTGGAGAGCATCTAAAGAGCAGTGGAGTATATCTGGAAAGGCTCAAAGGCCAAAAGGTTGGTGTATTTTCATTGACCAGTTTAACAGGTCAATGAACAGTTGTTGAATTTCTTGCTAATAAAATTATAACAACTAGAGAAAAAAAATACTTAAGACTGCTTCTCTTCTACTGACCTCAGTATTAGACCCCATTACTGTATTTCATCTGTCTTAACCATCTCACTGTACTACATTATTCCAATGGAGCTCTCAGACTGTGGGCTTACTTTGTGCTTCCTAGAGTTTCCAAAAGCAAGAATCTTCAGTCCTTCTGTGGAACCAGATTCCTTAGGTTTCCTTTTGATAAAATTTATAGTTACAGCTGAATTAAGTGACTCCGACCACCGATTAGATAGGCTGCTGGAGGACTTTCCATCACGTACTATGCACTTCTTCTCTACTCCCCATGTCTTTATGTGCTAGTACTGCATATTATTCACTCTGCCTCACAGTTTGCATTGTGTCCTTGTCTCTCTGTGTCTCGTTTTTTGTATTTTCTTCCCCCTCGGCCCCCAACTAGTTGTGAAGATGGCTGCTCCCTCCCTGAGCCTGGTTCTGCCAGATTTTCTTCCTAGTAAAGAATTGTTTTTCCTTCCCACCATGGCGAATGCTGCTCATAAAGGATTGTCTCATTATCTAATATTGCAGGATCTTTGCATTACAACACAAAGAAACTTGAGGTGGCTGTGGTGGCGTTATGTTGGTGCCATGGAAACAGAATTTAATTGAGTGTTGGACCCTCCCCTGGTGGGCACTGTAAAATATAATACAACCTCAAAGTATATTGATGAACAATTCTATTTTATTGAGCTACATACTATTCTATTATTATGGCTGTTTCTTTTACAGTCTGTTGTGCTTTGTGGGTTTTTTGCTAACTCCTTTATACTTATTTCTTAGAACAACTTATTTTCTTTGCTGTGTTTTTGATATGATTGTTTTCATATTTGTAGATAAAATAAAAACCACGTTTTGAACAGTACACGTCCCTGTTAGTCCTTTGCCTACTCTGCCCCTCACACATCACTGCTTCCTTACAATTATACTGTCTTTTATCAGCATGACTGTCCTGAATTGATGAATAATTAGTTTCTTTTTATCACTTTTGTGCTTTTCGTTTTTTAAAGATGTATTTGTATGTGTAGGTTTATTGTGACATTAAATTGAACCTATCAGCTTCTCAGAGGCTTGGTATTTTCTGCCTTACCTTATTTCCATCTGAGGTTCAGAACATTATGCCCCTCTATCTTTCAACAATGAAGTATCATAAAAGGCATTTTGTTGTGTATTACCTTCATGGGCCAGCAGGTGTCTCCAAATCCTCATCAACTTGTTCTGGGTGTCCCAGCTTCTCTTTCAAAACCAACATAGTTTATGGAGAGGTGTAATACGGGCAAAGAAAAGGGCTCTTCTAATTAGATTTTCCATAAACTAGATCCTTAAATAATGTAATGAGTTTACAGCCTAAGAGTTCAAACACTAAATTTACTCAGCCTTCTGTCTCCAGGCAGCATACAGAGACATTGTTTGAAGACAAATCCAGTCACGTCTCTGCTCTTACTTGATCTTTGATCCAGAGGTAAAGCAAGGCCTGGGCTGCCATCAGCTGACTGTCTTTCTAGAATGACTTCATGAGCAGTAAACTGACACCTTACCGGCAAGAGCGGCCCTCTGGGTGTGACTGAGAGTTCAACTCTCTTTAAAGAGACAGGGAGTGCACCACAAAATGTTACTTTAAGTGGATATATTCAATGTCTAATCTGCTGTCTTTTTTTTACATGTATATACAGGAAACAAGACTCCAAATAGTGTTATTACAGTAGCAGATGTACCTTACTACACTGATAATACAAGATTTACACACATTTGCTCACCACGGCGTCTTTAATTCGCTTTAAGATGAACTGAACACGAAAATGTCAAATCCACATTTAGGATCATGCTTTGGCTTCATATTTGTTTAACAAATCGGCTGAGGCGACTGTAAAATTAGTCTGGTCTTATCTTTAATAAAAATTACTGGTTTGATAAGACCAGTGATGTTTATTGCCTTTACTCTGGAGGGACTTTTAAAAGAGCAGAACATCACCCGGCTGCAGGGACAAGCTGTCAGCTCCTGACAAACACCATGAAATGAAGAGTCGTTTTTACATGTCTGTACGTTTTCTTTTAATTGATCCTTAACCATCTTATCTGTAACAACATTCAGCTACCACATTACAGTCAAACACCGATTACAGTAAAAGAAATTAAACCAACTCTGTCCTGCCTGTGAAACCAGGTAAATAACATCTTCCTTCAGTCCAGATGGTGCCCACAATAGTTTCCCTACATTATAAAGTCACTCCACAATATTAGCTCGTGATGCTTGTATGCCAGCTGATTTCACTGTACCTCCGCATGGTGGTGGGTTTCAAGGCATCAATGTAATATTTATACAACCCCACAATTCTTGGCTGTAAGGAGGCAGATAAATACATCACCTTTAGCAAGAAATCTTTAAAAACTTCAAAGGACCCTGATGACAGGCAGGGGGTAAAAACAGGAGCTCAGAGGGGCAGTTTCAGGAGTGTTAACAAAAGCGGTATTTCCCAAATTCAGTCCACAACAAACTAAGAGCATTCACAGCAGGCAGAAGTCTTTAATCATATTTGTGCAAAGGTCAGACACTCACAACTTGAATATGAATGCTGAGGGCAGATTCAAAATCAGCACCAGTTTCCACCAAAACTCCACACAGGCTTCATTGCCGTTTCACTTTCATGTAGCTGATATTAGATGAATTTTATTATTCATCGTTTTGAAAATAAAGTATATGGTGATAGCTCTGTTAGTCAAAAATACCAGACACATGTTGTCATGGAAAAGAATGAGAGACGACCCATCCTCCCAAGAGATTTTTTAAATAATGTGATTAGTATGTACTCGTACAGACTCAACGAAAACAGGACTCTGGTTTTATGTTTGGTCACTTGAACAGCTGCTCAAAACTCATCTGACCTTAACAGGAAGTGAAACTTACAGCAAACACCAGTCTGAGAACATACATTAACCGTCTGTCCAAATGGCTAAACATAAAATCATATTTAATGTGTAATGGCAGAAAAAAACATTAAAATTACATTAAATATTGTGATCTCAGTGATCTTTTCATGACGTTGCTGACTTGAGGTATGCAATGAGATCTTGGCGCTCTCCCTTCTTTTTGATGCCAGCAAAGATCATTTTGGTTCCAGGAATGTACTTCTTGGGGTTCTCCAGGTACTCCATCAAAGTGTCCTCACCCCAAATGATACCTGAGGGAAAATGGTCATCAATGAGTCAAGTAGCAAGCAGGTGACGCCAAGTATCAGTGAACAGTTTAATGTGTGGCTTTAAAGAGGCCACATTAATAAAAAGCATTTAGCTTGTATGCAATCTTTAAGAAAAAAAAGGAATTAAAGCTGCCATTTATATAAGTCTAGTTTAGACTCAAAACGAATTAACTGAGGTGAAAATAAATGTCACCTAACACTTCCCACTCATTTGCCTGCTTCTTCTGAATGAATCTCACTAGAGACTTGTTACAACTCTAAACAGTCTTGTAGCAATTGAATAGTTTATTGTACAAACTGTTTGTGTACTCCAAATATTTAAGTATCTGATGGCTTGTCAGATGACATACTGCTTCACCACAAATACAGGATATCTGTTAGTGTCAGCAGCCTGCGATGCCAAAACAGTCACACTGAGACAATAGCGGAAACTTTAAAGATCCGTCCTTTTGTCCTTAAACACCCATAACCTTTAAGAGTACTTCTCTCAAGCGCTTACTGTTGCTAAGCTACGAGAACACGTCTTTATCGCATCTACCATTATCTTGACTGATATCACACACCTGCCCCTTCTTGAGTTTGAAGTTGGGAGGGGAAAGTTACAGAAGGAAGAAAAGCACCACAGAGGGGCAGTTTTACACAAAGGACTTTGAGCGTGTTGACCCCCAGCTTCAGCAGGATTTATAGAGAAAACAAATGGCGAGGGTGCTAAAAATCGCAGGGATCTTTAGGCCTGTGTGCACAGTGAAAGAGTGTCATGAGACCTTTTATGAAACCTAAAATGGCTTTGTCATTTGCAAAATGTGAAAGAAATGTTCAAGTAATCCAACACCATTATAGTCAATGTGCACTGCATAACATAACGACCTCAGCAGGTTGTTATGTTGTTTTGGGTTTTTTTTTCCATCAGAGCATCCAAGGCAGTGGCAAGAAAGATGTGGCACTCTTCCAAAAAGGGCCACAGGAGATCATTTTATTAACTTCACTTCAAGAGTGAGAAAGACCAGAGATACACCTGCCGGTACAAACTGTGTGTGATTTGAACTGAAAACCTGCAAGCCTCAAAATGTGAAAACGGAGGAGGATATGAGACTTTTAAAGCCCTAAAGAAAAAAAAAGAAAAAAAAAGCTTGACTACTTTTAATATAGATGCTTAAATGGGAATCCTTTGCCTTATTAAAATTAATAAAATGGTTTTAAAAAAAAGACAGAAAAAATCTTTAGCTTGTAAGCTACTGAGACAACATATAAACACGAAATAGCCCTTTAAAGACTTCTGAATAAAAATAAAACAAAAACATTTGTGAACATAGAGGTTTAGATGCAAGTCATTGTCCTCTGTCTACACACTTAGTCAAGCGAGGCAGTTTCCAGAGAAAGTCCCCAAAAATCAATTTAAAAACCTTTAAAATAACTTAGATTTCAGACAATGCCAGTCTCCCTTCTTTGGTGATCTATATCTAGCATACAAATGTATTTATAATCTACTCAGAGACCCAGTGAACTGACCTTTGCTCTTGTTGGCGTCTGTGTAAGTGAAGCCTTCTGCCTGTCCGGTCTTCCTTCCGAACAGACCCCAGAGGTTGGGGCCCACCTTATGCTTGCCACCCTGCTCTACTGTGTGGCACTGAGCACACTTCTGGACAAAAACCTTCTTTCCCTTTTCAGCGTCTCCCATAGTTGACTGGAGAAACAAAGCCAACAGGAAAAAGAACAGAATGAGATGAAAAAGGAGTTTAAAAAGTAAAAGTATACAGAATTATGAAGGGCTCTTTAAATACACCAGACAGTCTTCTATCCATAGCCCAGTTAGGAAGCTTAAAGCTCTAATTTGACCCCAGCGCCATTTTGTGAAGGTCACTTAAGGACACAACTACATAACTTTTACCATTTCTTTATCGTCGGCTCTAACTTTATAATGCATTCAGGTAAGTGATCGCATTGCCCTGTGGGCTGGCACGACGCCGAGATTACCCGGAAAGCTGACAGAGAAGCAGCGCAGGAAGCCGAAACTACACCGCCCTTAAAACACGTTGGGCTAGCCACGAAGGGCCCCAGCTCGAGTTACTCCAGGGGGGACAGGTTGCCAAGTTTGGCGAGTAAAGGAGGACCTTTTTAATGATATTGCGCCATGAGGCAAAAGGTTTACCGAGGGGAGCCAAGGTTAATGTGCTTAGCGGAAAACGTGCTGTAATTACTAGAGCACCAGTGGCAGAGATCCGACCGGTGTTTCTGCCATAAAGTCGCTTCTACTTTGAGTTTCGAGGTTAAAAATGATGGTCTATCATCACTGGGGGAAACATTTTAGTGCAACACCACTAACATGACCCCCGGTCCCCCAAAATCCTTCTACCGCCCCCTTTTCATTAAAACTATCTACAAATCAACATTTTAGTTATTAGCTACCATTAAACGGCCAGTATTTTAGTAATTACATAACATAACGGCTAATTTTCTCATTCTAGTTCTTAAGAGACGAACCGCACCACATCGTTTGCCGCGTAGCCTCCAACATGGCGGCAGCCGGCTGAATGGCATCCCCCTCACGTAATATCAAGGGCATACACCCTTTACAACAAGTATCAACGTGTATTCGCGGTCTACGTGGCATTTTCGCCTGATTTTGACGCTTCGAATCGCTGACTCAAGCTCAGCCTGAACTCAGCTTGGGCCGACCATCGTGCTAGTAGTACGATAAGCCGGGTATGGGTCGCCCACCGGGGCTGTCAAGGATGCTTCAATGTCGGCGTACGGAAATTGCACTTCAAAGCTGCTGTGTTGCCCAAATGTTTTCCCAAATCACACAAGAGCCCAAGTAAAATGTCTATAACGTTTAAATTACCTTATTATTCCCCCATAGCGGACTACGCAATGAGAACACAACCGGGCTATTCACCAACGTGATATAACTACCGCTACATGCTACTGTTGCGACTCATATCCTGTTACTTATAATATAACCTCCATTCCCCTGTAAACACATTTATAAAGTATGAAATTTTACCTTTTTATGAGAAGATGTCGGGTTAAAAATACTCTACTGTAGGTAAGTAACCGTCTCAGCCTCGGCCGACAAGCGGTTTGTGACGGTCGCAAAGAAGGTCACTTCACTTTAAAGGCACCGGCTTTCGACGTCATCACAGCCAATCAAGTGCCGCGAGATTACCGCTTAACCATTACGTGTCGTGTAGTATCATTTCTATATGTTTTTTTGTTTTCAGTTTTATTTGTCATATGCAAGTTAGCACAAGGTCAACATCGCAATGAAATGTATTTGACGAGCAGAAGACAGTCACTCAGCAGAAAGGTACAGTAGAAGAAAAATAAATAAATAAAAAATAAATAGAAAAGAGCAAAATATCAATATGTATCCTCATCCATGTCATAGCTTTACTTTTATATAAATAAGTAGTTTACTTTTTATGAAAAAATACAATTTATACACAGAAAACACTAATATCGTGTCTATATGTAAGGTTTTACCAAGAACGCAGCAAGTCTTGTTATGTGTGTACACGCAAGGCGACGAGGCTGAGAGCAAGAAAACGAAAGGGAGTTTTAGCACAGGTCCCAAGAATCTTGTCGCATTTCCTCCAGAGCCTTTATGGGGCAAACTGAACCTGCTTTTCTGGAGAAGTTTCGTGAAGGATTTTGGCAACCGAAAGTACTCCACGTTTAACTTGGTAACCAAAGATAGCCTTTTAATTTAACAAAACTGACACGTAATTTAATAAGTCACTCAATGATCGTACACACTTAGGTACATGTACTCTCCACAAACTAATTACGAATAGAAAATGTGCGCATAATGTTTACAAATTATTAAATAAATTATATTTTCTTCTTTTTATGTCTTCTACTTCTAGTTTCTTACATTACCTTTTGCACTCTACATCCTTATCCCAAAATGAACCCTCACTCGCGAAGTGAAATTTATGTGCCTAAATGATATTTATATTAAACATGAAAGACAAAAGAAGATGAAAAAAATAAATAAATAAATAAAAAGGTTAAGTGGTAACCCTTGAGTGTTTTCTCAAGGTGACCCTATGTGTCCCCAGGATAGTAAAAAAGACTTGTTTTATTAAACACGAGGAAATATAGCGATCAACATTCACAACATGTGAAACTGGAATACTATGACAGAAAGTGGCTATAAAATCTAAACGTTTGTGCTCAGAAGGGTCATTCAGCACGTGACCCGTAAGCGCCTAAAAATACACCTAGACACCAGCGATCGCGCGCGCGCACACACACATGCAAACTAGGATGCTTTCAAAAATAATAATCTACCTGTACAGCACATCATATTTTAACAGCACGTGTTTTATTTAAAAAAATCATGGTCTGACATTATAGATATAACCCCACAACTTTTCTGGTCGCCTGTCCCCAGCACGAATGTGACTAACTCTATCATCTGTAACGAAGGGCTAGCTCCCTCTTATTTCTTTAAACAAACACACACAGAGGCAGACAGAAAGAGCTCAGGTAACTATTTCACAGCTGATCCCTGATGAGTGTAATCCTGTGTCAGGTATTTATAGAACACGATTAATAGGATTAATAAACCATCAGGGCTTCTCGTTTGGTGATAAGTGCCAAACGTAAGTGCCACGTTAATTAATCATGTTAATTAACGTGTTAGTTACAAAACCTCTCTGCAGCATCTTTTCGTAACACCAGGGTATTTTGTAACACCTGCATTTCTCCTTCCCGTGCTGCAGAGGGCAGTAAACGCAAACACGTGTCATCAGCGCCGCGGATGCATTTAAAACTGTCGGAATTTCTACAATTAATTCTCTAAAGTTCTCATTTGACAGCGAACAAAGCAATTCACTTTCTAAATATTTAAAGATTTAAAACAAAAGTACTAAAACAAGATTTAATCTCATGCCTTATAAACATTCTCTATGCGCGATTCAATTTCATTGCTTCTCTGATTCATAACGTTTTCAAATGCTTGCAAATGGCTACTACAAGCGGTAAGTCGTGAATTTTTAAGTCTCAATCTAAATAATGTTAATGAAGGAATTTACTTTTCCAAAAGTTTTTTTTCAAAACACGTAGATAACGAGAGCGTTATATTTTACTTAAAAATCGCCGCGGAGCACATGAAGGCAGCACTAACAACTGCAAGCAACGCTGCTGTGTTTACCAGTGATGGGATTTCCGGATCATTTTAGAGAACCGGCTCTTTCGGCTCGCCTCACTAAAAAGAGACGACTCTTTCGGCTCCCAACCGGCTCTTCAGGTTGTTTTGTTGCTTTAATTAATTTATTATTAACAATAATATAAAATTATGTACAAAAAGAATTACTAATGTAAAAAAAAAGTGGTTTTTATTTATATATGTTTATATATAAATATATACAGTGGCCCCTAGAGACAAAACACGTACAAACTCCAAAACACATTTCTAGCGTTAACTGAACTTCCAAAACAGAGCTACCTAGATCACTTAAATTACACAATTGAAAGCATATGTGTATTGTTTGTGTATTTATACACAAGCACTCATATATATTCAAATAATTAAAAAAAAAAAAGTTCATTAACCTGTTACTACCACACACCAAATCCGGTCGTTAGTACTTGCTGGCTTGTGTAGCCTCTAGGTAACAAAAGCTCAACACTGCACCTAGCATTCTGGAGCACTTCTGTTGTGTTTTGTACGTGTTTTGGAGTTTTTACGTGCTTCTGAGTTTTTATGTGTTTTGGAGTTTTTACGTGCTTCTGAGTTTTTACGTGTTTTGGAGTTTGTACGTGCTTCAGGGTTTTTACGTGTTTTGGAGTTTGTACATGCTTTGTCTCTAGGGGCCACCGTAAATATACTTTTATTTATTCACTCCACATAAAATGTAATAAATAAATCATATAATACAAAAACCAACTAGTCACAGTTCAACTTTTAACTATTTAAATTTTCAGCCCTTTCCTTTCAAACAAATTTAAAATGAAACAACACAAAACACTGCAAACCACAACACAATTAAATATAAATTAAAATATGAAAACAAAAAGACGATGCACATTCTCTGTCATATAGGCCTGCATGAATAAACCTTCTGAATCCTTTATCATCCGCAACTGAAAATAGTTGTGGATGACCTTTCTAATGTGAGTTGTTGTCCCTGGCTTTCTTTCTCTGTCTCTCCCTCAAGCTCTGTTCCTGTGCTACTGTGTAACTACCGCCCCTCCCCCCTCTTCCCAGCGCAAAACACAAGGCTGGCATGCGGAGTGAAGCGGAAAAAAATGCCAGAGAGGATGAGAGAAGGAAAAAAAAAACCCATGGCTCGCGATAAGGAGCCGTCTCGCGTCGTTCACGTCAAAGATTCGGGTCTAAGAGCCATTTCGTTCGCGACCGACACATCACTAGTGTTTACAGGGAAGCGAAGATGGAGGACTATCCCTCCAAACAGGTTCCCGAAAACCTCGACGATCCTCCCAACAGCCGACTGTTCGTGGTGACGAGTCGGTCCATCACTGAAGATGAGCTGCGGGAAAGCTTCTACGTGTTTGGGGACATTCAGGGGGTCTGGGTTGTCAAAGACAAGCAGACAAAGGAGTCCAAAGGCATTGCCTACATAAAGTTTGCCAAGTCTTCTCAGGCCTGCTTGGCCATGGAAGAAATGCACGGCAAAGTCCTGGTGGAAGGGACTAAACCTGTGAAGGTAATGTCAATGGTTAGGTCTCCAAAAAGATTATATTTTGTCAGCTTCCGTTCAGACTGTCGATTTATAATATGCGTATAGCTAGCAAGCTAAAGGGGCGTGATCGTTAGCTGCTTTCAGTTCACGTAACCTTAATTATCTACAATCTCACTCTTCTGTTTAAATTTTAAATATTTGGAACTGAGAAGACAAAACATGGAATATTTATTGGCTAGGGATAAATCTCATTCTTAACTTTACATAAGAAAATATCATAGTTGCGATTCTTCTTCGAAAATATACAATTAACGTGTATCGTCCGCTATTTTAATGCATCATTTGTGTCTCTTTGTTTGCAAATGTTGGCTCTTTAGGTGTTTATAGCCCAGTCACGGTCATCAACGAGACACAGAGATGTTGAGGATGAGGAGCTGACCAGGATTTTTGTCATGATCCCCAAATCCTTCTCAGAAGAGGACCTCAAAGAAACATTCAAAGTAATACTTCTTCTTTTGTGGTTTTGCAGCTCTATGTTTGCCTGTGTTTTAATGTCAGTATTGTGTTTCCTTTATGAAAAATATTTTCGTGCTCACCCACAGAGGTTTTGGCCATCTACCAAAGAACCTACACCAGGACTGTGATTAAAGTATTTTGCTCTAAGCTAAATATATTTATATTTGTCTATCAAATGGCCTAAAAATGCATAAACTTCTGTTAAGTAAGAACAAAAAACATGCTTTAACTATATACAGACCACTTATGCTTAGCGTATATAGTGTGTTCTTTTAGGCCATCTTAATTGAGGCTCTCTAGAACTCGCTGACACCCCTAAATGCTCATTTAGCTTCTTTCTGTTTTGTGTTTTGCAGGAGTATGGGGATATTGAGTATTGTGTGATCATCAAAAACAAGTTTACAGGAGAAAGTAAAGGCCTCGGCTACGTAAGATACTACAAACCCTCCCAAGCTGCCCTCGCCATAGAGAACTGCGACAAAGGTAGGTCTGCCAAACTCATTTACTTGTTCATTAATCCTGGTAGAAGCAGCAGTATGAACATCAAATATACAGAATGGTTGGTGAACGGTTACAGCTGTGGTGACTTCTCACTTCTGTTAACACTTAGTAAAGGGCATGTTTATGATTTAAAACTGTGGAAATGATGTTATTAGCCTACAGGGCCATTCTGGCTGAGCCTCGAAGCAAATCGACAGCAACAGAAGATTACAGCTCTGGAGGAGCAGCAGCCAGAAATGATTATGCTGGCGGCTCTGAATCCATGAACCAGTACACGTTGGGTACGAGTTTCTTTGTCATCAGAATTTACTACCACAGGAAGGAAAGGGTAAAGGTCTTAGTATTATCCTCTGTCTTGGTACTGACCCTGGTGTCCTTCTTCTCTGTATAGGCGACCCTGGGAACTACACAGTTATAGATTACCGCCACGGTGATTTCACACGCTGTCTCATTGTGTCCACGCGCATTGCACTCAACCAAGAGCAGATTTTTTCTCTTTTTGACATTATACCTGGCATGGAGTACTGCGAGCTGCAGAGGGATGCCTATGGAATGAACAAAGGTTAACAGTTCAATGTTATTTATATACCTCCAACATGTTACACCAGTCAGAATCTGTTGCATTGAGGAGAAAAAAAAAACCTTTTAACACAAACCATCTGCAGAATGAGGCTCAGGGACGGTAACTGTCCAACTTCACCTGTTGGGCCAAGGAATCACTAAACACTGAGCAGATTGTTGGGAACAGTAAGCTCAAAGTAAACTCTTACAGAACATAGAGCCAACCATGTTATCAATTTAATCCTCTACAGATGTGACAAGATTTTAATCACAAATGTTTTCTTAGTGTGACAGGCTAAAAGAAGCAAACCCTCACATTTGAAAAACTGGATGGAGCTGATGGTTATTTTACACACTACATCAGCTTTACTCTAGTTTGCAGTATCGGTTCTCTGTGGATGTTGATGTGGTCCATTCTATTTTGATGATTGTAAAATATTCCACTCTGACCTTTTCTTTGCTGTGTGTCACCTGCCTCCAGGCCATGCTTTGATTCGCTACAGCAATCTTGGGTCAGCACTTTATGCCAGAGAAAAGCTAAATGGCTTTGAATATCCACCTGGAAACAGACTGGCTGTAAATTTTGTTGACGACGGCGAGGACCGCGGCAGGTATACGCACAATGCACACATAACTACACAACAGTATACGTTTAACTTTGAGCCTGCAGAAGGGTCACAAATTACTGGAGCCTCAGAGAAGAAAAACCCTTTAAAGTTAATATATCCATAAATTAAAAGATAGGAACGAAAATGCCACTGATAATTAACTGCGACCTTGTCTGCGTGCCTTCTTGGCCACATTTTATTTATTGTTAAATATTCACAGGGGAATGTTGTCCCCTGTGGGTTGTAGTGACCGGGCAGTGTTTTTTCAGAGTGCCGTGACTGCCTTTTTAAATATTACGTGATCTCAAAGCTGTTAGCGATACACACTCACATTATTCATGAACTTCACACTCTCTCTAGTAAAAGACATCAGAAGAACAGGCGGAAGACGATCCTGAACAATATGGATCTAGTTAACTTGGCCAGGATATTAAATTTGGTGCTTGTGGACTATATAGTGACAGTGAACTGGGGCTGAGATGCACAGCTGTCATTCCCCCTGCTGTTTCTCAATATGCTATGCCTCAGCGTCTCTAACTGTGCGATGTAGGACCAGTGTTTCCTTTCCTGTTCAAGTTGGCTTGAACATGAAAATTACACATCAGTAGAATACAGCGCATACAGGAAGAAGCACAAAAAACCATCAGAGATTAAAGTAGCATGCACTACTACACAGTACACAGTGTTTTAAACACTCTTCTTCTAAACACCTTCTGTCTTTAACATCACAAACATGAAAAAGAGTCGCTCTCATTATAGTTGCTGCACAGAGTTTTAACACTGCCCCCTTGTGATTATATTTAGCTATAACATGTAGACGAAGCCCTACAAGCGACCAGTGCACCTCTGTGCTGGGTGCTTGAGGCAGACTTAATTTTCCCATCGTGTCCACAGCTGGAAACAGCCTGTATGTTTGCTGTTGTGTGTAGTCCTGTAGGTCGGATGGCCATGCAGTTTGTTGCAGCACAGATGATGTCAGCGGTCTGGAACGGACCATCCAGCAGTCAAGTGATGAAACCTGTGAGTCATTAATTCAACATCTGATTTACAAAGTTGTGTCAGGTCATCGTCTTGTTACTCTGCACATTTTATTTACATTTCAGATGTTTTTTTTTAGCAATGATGATAGGAAAATTTCTAAAAAAGCTATATTTTAATTCTTATTAGCTTATCTTTTAAAAATCTGTGCTCACATAAAGATTAAAAGTAGTTCAACAGACCAAACCTAGAATCTCCTTTTCTGAGGGATATGCAGTGTGTGAACAGTATGTGACATTAAAATTACTGATCCTGTGTTCTCTGTGTTGGTATGTACCAGGGCTTCTCTGTTGTCTCGTCAGTTTCTCGAATTCAGACCGACGCCAACCTGCCGTCGCTGAAGAAGCTTGCTCCGCCTGAGAGCAAAACCAAGGAGCGGCTGTTTGTCGTGTTCAGCCCCTCCCCGCTGCCCCCCGATGTGTTGGAGGATGTTTTTTGGTAAGTGCCCTGTGGTCTGACTCAATCACTAAAAGTAAAAAACAAACAAAAAAAAAAACCCAGTGCATTACCGGGACGGTTAAAGGTCTGCTTGATCACGACTCTTGGCTCAATCAGTGCAAACTGCTGTGGATGATAACATCAGGCTAAGTGCTCTTAAATAACAGAGTAAAGCTGCTATTAAACCAAACAGACAGAATTAGAAAATGTTCCTGCTTTACAATTAAATGTTATTTGTTCGTCTGTGCCTCCCTGTGTCTGTCTGTCTAGTCGCTTTGGCTCCCTCATTGAAGTCCACTTGGTTCCAGGGAGGAAAGTTGGATACATGAAGTATGCAGATAAACAGGTAAAGCTCAGATTGAGGATAAACTTGTGGGTTTTATTAATGAAGGAATAGAATGTAAGTAAACTTCAAACTCTTCTTCATCACTGTGTTCATCTCTGTCAGTGTGCGGACGAGGCCATGGCAGCGCTCCACGGACGCGTCGTTAACGGGGTAAAGATGAAGGTGATGCTGGCTGATCCTCCCAGAGAGGAATCTCATAAACGTCCTCGTACCTACTGAAGCCTACATGACACGAACCAGTGGTAAGTGTGCAGTCTTCTACTGCAGGCTCACCAGTATCTGCAATTGGAAGTATTTTGGCAACAAAATATATACACTGTACACGTAATTTGTCTGTTTACATGTTTGTTTAAGAAAATATCAGACACACTGCCAACGAGAATAATTTCTTATATTCTTGATTAGGAATTCTGATTTATTTAATCCAACACGTGCGTGTGTGTGTGTGTGTGTGTGTGTGTGCGTGTGCTGTAGTGTCAGATGCTTCGGGTATATGTGTTGACTGACCACAAAGTAAAGACGCTCTTAACAAACGTCGACAAAAGAACAAAAATGAAGCATATAAACACAATAAGTACAAAAAGGGAAAGGATCAGGGACAGTGTGAGGTGACGGCTTGAAGTAATCTGGGAGTTCAAATTTCAGCTGCGTAATAGTGGGAAACAAGCGTAACTCTTGGCTCTCTACATCACCTGTCAGGGTCTGTTCAGCGACAAGAAAGGCTCAGTGTGTAGGCAGGCTAACCAACTACAAAGGACCAGTGCTACTTCATCAGTTCACAAGGAAGAAAGTGCTGCAGTGCTGTGATGTCTGATCCAACAGGTGGTATCATGGAGGCAGGTAGACGTGCAAAAAGAAAACGTTAGGAAGCACTACACAGACAACAAAGTATTTATGAAATAAAACACTAGGAAACACCAACTTTCTGGAATTTTCGTGATATATTAGCAATGTCACAGCATGTGTTGTACATAAGTGTCCTTGCAATACTAAGTCTGGTCAGTAAAGCAAAAAAACACAG
The DNA here is from genome assembly GCF_900408965.1 of Simochromis diagramma. Lineage (NCBI taxonomy): Eukaryota > Metazoa > Chordata > Actinopteri > Cichliformes > Cichlidae > Simochromis > Simochromis diagramma. Next base: position 7,028,759 of record NW_024386892.1, on the reverse strand, counting down.
ATCAGAGTCTTCAAATTGTGTTGAAGGCTTTCAAAGCCTGATTATAAGCTAAAAGAATTCAAAGTAGTAAAAGAGTATTTATTAATCATATCATTAGAAAGTTATATCATTATACATCAAGCTTTGCACCCTTACTCTGCTTCCATTGCAGGTTATTAGTTTAGAATATTTAACCTCAATGTTACCCACAGCAAAGGCCCTTTATGATTTATTTGCAACTTAAACTGTGTGAGAGCTCCTTCACGTCACCCACCTGTGCACTCCTGTGAAGCTCTCTCCTCATGAGTCACAAAAGCGACACTCTAACAAGATGTCAAGAAGTTTCTGATGACAGTCGTTTCTCTTCCTGTGAATAACACTGCAGCTTCTTGTTCCCCAGGCGACTGTTGCCATGACACAATGACACCTGACCTGACAGACCGATATCAAGACCTTCTCCCGACCTCTGACACGACCTTTGACACCTGTCTGACCTTACTCCCGGTCAGTGACCTTGCAGCGACTCACTGATAGGACGCTCCAGTGTTATAACACTAATAAACTGAAGTCTTAATCGTAAACAGTCTGTGAATAGCAATTGTGTAGTTTGTGGTCAGTGTCATACTTTCGTGCTTTCTAAGTGCAAAATGTCAGCCTCGACACTGCTCTTTGATTTAACAGATTATTTAAGAAACGCTGACGTGAGAAGTCTCATGGTTCGGGCAGTGTGCAGCATTTTACTTTATGAAAATCTGCAGGCAGGAGGCTGCAGTTTACTGATAAGCTGTGAAAAACAGGCTTTATAAAGCTGGATGTGGACAGTTTGTAGCTCACATCTGGTCCTCCTTATTTGTCTGATGGTACGCTCTGTAGCCTGTGCAGGGCTCGGTTAAAAGGTGGTGATTTGAATGACTGTGAAACTTTTTTTTTTTTTTTTTTGTCAATAAAAATATAGTTGAACACATTGTCTGTCTCATTTCTTCTTTTACAACATATTAACTGAACAGCTAATAAAAAAATAAATTATAAAACCATCATTTCTCCTGTTATGCTAAGAAGCTTGCTAAATTAAAAGGTCATGCATTCAGTTTGTACTTTTTAAAAAAATATGTGATGATGACCCGGAGACCATCTGGATACTGGGTCTTTATTTCCTTCTGTTGTACTTGTCTTTGTCCTGCAGTGTCCCTCTGATGCTCTAAAGGGGGAAGCCCTGTTTGACTTGGCTATTCACCCATGTGCATATATCTGACACTAATAACCTGTGTGGATTTTTACTTATGTATTTCTGAAAATGCAACATGTTTTCGTAATTAGCACTTTATCTAGTCTCCTGTTCTGGCTTAAGAGCAATCTTGGATTTCAACATATAGATATTATAAATAACTGAGTGGGTTTGGCATAAAGTATAACTCTACTAATCAACTTTAAAACCACCGGTTGGGGCCACAGACTTTGGGAGTGGAGGTAGTTGGTTTACAGAGCTCCAAATCTTTTTTTTTTTCTTCTTCTCAGCATTGGCGCTGGTTGTGTGTTATCCCGGTCCTAGCCCAGAGAGAGGGTCTAAAAAGGTAAAGCTGACCCTGAATCACTGAAAATACACGGCTTTTATTTTATGGTACACAACAGGAGGGGAGCAGACAACAATCAGTGAAATATGGGTGTTAAACAGAAAAGGGACAGCATCAAGCTATTTAGCAATGGCATCCAAAAAGAGACGGACACTGGATGTACAGTAATTTTATTTTATTTTTAGGCAACTCATGAGAACATTATTTACAATACCAGGCTGGCACTGGGAACAAATCTGGTCTCAGATCAGGGAGCTGACATTTAAGAAGCTCAGTTTGGACCTTTCCTTCAAAAATTTTTTTACTAAAAATAAGAGATTTTTTCAGCAGAGCTGTGACCTCAGCTAAATGAAATAATGGATCTGTTGAAGGGAAAACAATCTTGAAATCTTGAATCTACTTGAATCACAAAAGTGCATCTCCTAACTAAAGCTTTTTGGCATGAGAGCAGGTGAGTTGTGTTCACCTTCCACTTGTATAACTTCTTCGCCACTGATGTCTGGTTTAATAATACAGTCTAACAGGTATAGCTCTTTAATTTTAAATCTGATACACTTCCCTTAAATCAATATATTCAATATTTTACTGATCAAGTAGAGAAACACTTGAAGCCTAATTTACCAAATGTCAGTGTAAGCCATCAAGTTTGTAAAGCAACAAAAAGTGTGCAACCACAGCCAAGTTCTCCTCAGCAGAGATGCGTGGAGTTGGCCCTGCCGTGGAAATTTGGACACCCAGAGGACAGAATGATGTACGGTGAAAACAGAGAGGGCAGAGACAGGCAGTGATGTCAAGATATAATCAGGCTTTATTACTGGAGTCTCTGAAACTTAAAATCATTCAAACGTCTGGTCTCTTTGATGTTTAGCTCCATGCATCCATCAGTCCATCCCTTTGCCACTTAGTCCATCTGACTTCTACCTCCTGCTCCCTCCTCATCAGTCTTCCAGCGCCAGTGTGTTGAGTTCTTCATCGAGCTCCTCCAGATCTTCTCCCGTGAACAGGTTTTCATCTACCGGTACTTCCTCCTCCTCTTCTTCTTCATCATCCTCCCCTCCTCCATCCTCCCCTCCGCCCTCTTCCTCTGAAAGCCCGTTGGCCTCGGCGCCACCACAAGCTCCGTTCAGCTGTTCCTCTGCAAGCAGGAGGGAAAAAAAAATGCTAATCACACACTTGACGTTTGTTCATCAGAAGTACTCAGAAGTACTGTGTTTGTTCTCTTACAAAAAAGGGATAAACTTTGACCGGTGTGTTTTTTTTCTCACCGTCGTCTGATTCCGTCGTCTCTGTCTTATTCCTAGAGGTGAACCGGTCCGTGGATGCTACAGTAATACCCGTGTTGTCGACCTCTTGTGGAACAAAGCGAGATAAGTCTATGTCCTGGACGTCTGTAGTATCAATCTGAAATTTAAAAGAAGAAAGAAAGAAAAGAAAACAAGAGAAACATTAAGTTAGAAAAGAAAGAAAAAACATGGAAGGGCTGGAAATGTGAATTTTAAAAAACTCTAGTGTCCAAATAAAATTGCAAGAAAAAAAAAGTAATATTAAAGTTCTTATCTTTGATGTATACATTTTTCCTTTTCCATAAAATTAGAAAATATCTGAATACTAGTCTAGCTAGGAAGCATAAACCATTGTGACTACATTGGAAAAGCAACAATAAGACAACCGTCAAAAAGGGAATTTTGGGAGACTTGCATGTGTGGATTTAACTAAAGAAAACACTGACATTGTCTGGATATGTGGCACAGATGTGCATGGCTCAACCAATCACTGGTAAGAAGGTTCAACTATCATTAATACTATCAGTAATATTAATATTTATTCACCTATAAGTCTTTTTTCACCAGCTATAAAAAACTGAAATGCTGGCTTCATATTTGAATGCTTGTTCTCCAGTATAAATCAGTACCTTAACATATCTGCCTGACTACACCGACCTCACAGAGAAACTAAAATAAATCGCTTGAAGTGGGAACACCAACACACTGCATGCCAACATCAAAACATTTATATTTCATACCAACAACGCAAACTATATTAGACACCAAACACAGGTTATTGTGCGGGGACATCTCATTTCAAGTGTGAGAGCCACAGAGCTGAAATCAATATAAACTCACACACAGACTACAGAAAAACAAGACTGTGGGAGGTTTTTGTCTATTCTAAAACACAGAGCTTCTTTCAAACTGCCTCCAACCAAATCTGTGAGTTTATTGCATTATGCAATTGCTGGAAATTTCATAATTACCTCTTCCTCCTCCTCTTCTTCTTCGTCGGCATATCTAGTGTCGTCAGCTTCATCGTCGTCATCATCAACCAGCTCTGGGCGGAATTCGAACACCTCACGGCCGCTCACCTGCAGATAATTAATACAGATAATAATACAAATTGCGTTTGGACATTTTTGCTTCGGCACCGCTGCCAAGGTGAAATTTCACAACCGCTGCACTCACCACCAGAGATTTGCCAGCCTTAAAGTCAGCCTTCTTCTTCTCCATTTCCTCCCTTGCTTTGTCCACCTGATAAAACAAAAGCATCAAGTATATCTTGACAAAAATATTTGACAAAGCTTTAATGATTTCAGTCATTGAAAACCCCCCGAGCCATCAAGTCTTTAATAATATCAGGGAAAAAGTGGGGACTTGGCTCTGACAACCTGATGTTAATACAATGTTTGAATGTGTCCAACCTTTTCCTGCCTTTTCCTTTTCTTCCAAGCCAGGAAAGTCTCCAGAGTTATCCGAGTGACATTTGGACCCAGAGCTGCACGCTGGAGAGAGACAAAGAAAGAAATCTCAGTTTCCGCACTTTAATTAATTTGAGGTAACAGCATGAGGCCACAACATCTGAAGACAGAGACATTTCTTAGCATTCAATTATAATATCTCAGTCTTAGCTGATGTCCTCTCTTAACAGCAAGTTTTGCTGTTTTTCAATACTGAGTAGAAATAGTTTACTTTCATAATTACATATGTTGAATTGTTAGCAAACATCCTAAGTAACACATTCAAAAATAATCCAAAACAGCAGCACTGACCGCGACACCAACTTATATTAAGCAGTTTTGTATTCGTGTTTAAACATCGTTCCACTACCCTGCAGAGGTCACATAGTTTGCTCACATTTATTAGCACTGCTGTCACTAAATGTCTAGATGTCTGCAATGATACGTAATCTCATCTGTCTGGACTAAACTATTTGAAACGTACTTTTCTTAAGAAATCATAACCGATTCAGATACATGTTTGCACTCAGCTTGGACTAGGTGAGGCTGCTGCTATTGGTTGTGATGTGTGTGCCATTACAGAAACACCAGTAGTGATAACATTCACACGTAAAGCTTTAAGCTGGAGACGTGAATGTTGGCAGAAGCTCTAAACACAGACAACTTAGCTTTCTGTTTCAGATGGCATTTTTTTAATAGTTAAACTGTCCAACATGATTTCAACAGAAACTGCTATAAAGTTTTAACAAAATGCAGTAACTTCTTCAACATGGTGTCAATCAGTCTGGATCAAAGTGGCTCCAGACTGTTCCTCTAGCTGCAAAAAATACAACGGCTCAATCCCAGACGATTTGTTTCTTATATTGTAAGTAACACTAGTAATTGTATAACCAATGACAATTTGGTCTAATGGGACCATATCGAGCAACAACTGACCAGTGGACCCTGGGACTACCGCTCTCCTATTGACTTGCCTACTTGGAGCATTAGTTGAGGCATTTAATCATTCAGCACCCACGTAAAGGTTTCACAGCTTCTGTTTGGTTTGGTACGTGAACCTCCACACCAGGCTGAGCCAGCCTTTTGAAGATAAAGGAGAAAAGTGCAAAGTTGTCTATGGTAAAAACGGTTTGCATATCAGCAATACCAAAGACAGCAGCCTCACTTTTACACCTTCCAGTCCATCTCATTCAATAGTTGAACTCTGTGCTGCTGTTACTCACCTCAAAGGTTCCCTAAAGCACGCTGTTGTAGTTATCCTTACCTCACTCTCTATAAGTTCCTCCAACGAGATCTCTTCCTCTGTCTCCTCCTTCTTTTTGTCTTTTTTCAGTACAAAACCGGGAGGCAGAGCATGCCGGTACATACAACTGTCGCCCCCTGCGGGACACACCCAGAACCAGCCGTACTTATTGTTTTCTATGGCCTCCAAGAAGTACTTACACACCTGCAGACAAACAAGTGTGAGTTAGCAACAGTAAAGCAGACAAAATCTTGTATTATTATTGGTATTAGTTGACTGAACTGTTAGCTGGACTGTCTTTGAGGAATTTTGTTTAGAGCCAAAAGACTCTTGGGAACAAACTGAGAGGAAAAAAGCACATTTTTTTTCCTAGATTTGGTTTTCTCTGCTTCTTCTTTATCCAGCAAACATCCTGAACTCCCTGCATTTCACCTTACCACACAAACAAGTCTGTTTCCCACACTCTCATTAAACCACCTGATGAAAACACAGACGACCAGCAAATATCTAGCTCCTTGTCTTCATTCACTAATTGTTTTTCATAACAACAGACTTACGATTTGTGTTTTGGCTTTCTTCTTCTCAGCTTCTCCGTGTTTTTTGTTGACGACTTCCTCTAGTTTCTTCTCATCCCAGTTCTCCATAGTGTCTGAAAGCAGCACATCACAGTCTTTCAGCATGGGGTATGAATTCAAATAACTAAAATGCCCAACACCCTCTCCTGTAGCTCCTAAAAATAGCTCACATTGGCCTTTTTTGTACGAGGATGGGGCTCTAAGATAGTAAGACGTAGCAGAACTTTCAGTTAATTTTCAAAGGAAAAACAAACAAACATGGTAGGCATGATGGACCACCCGTCCAGGTAAAGTCAATAAAGGAGATAAGGCAAAGGCCTGGTTAATTTAATTAAGTGTTCATCACTGAATTTTAAGTCCAGATATCAGTAGTTGAAATAAACTCAGAATGAGGTTTGTTTGCATTACAGGGGAAAATATTGACTATTTTATTCAGGAAAAATAAACAAAGCTGCCATAAAGTAGGCTTAAGACCCATGTAATCATAACTAAATATCAAATCAAGCTGTTTACATTTTTAGCAGATGGTTGTCTTCTTAATTTATCTGAATAATATAAAATGATAACAAACAGATTTCCTAAGAGAAATCATGATGCAGATGTTGACATCACGCAGCAATAAACACCCTTTCAATATGTACAAGTTAACTGTGATGTCTACCAACCTTTCTCCAGGTCTTCGTCTCTTTCGTCCACATAGACGCTTCTCTTTTCACATTTCCTCTCCATGGATAGATCATGGCTGAACTTGCACTTGTCTCCTTTAGTACACTGACCCTGCTTAAAGAACGCACACAGCACTGACTTTGGATCAACACCTGCAGGAAATAAAGAGAGAAAAAAGATCAATCATCTTTTCTTATCAAATTTAACACATCAAATGATTCATCTCCTGTGTGTCACATGCTGTGTGTCACCTTTGCTGACTTTCTGAGCAGCAACTACAGGTTTAAAAAGCTCATTGAGTTCATCCAGCTCTTTCTTCTTATCATTCTTCTTGGTGGTCTTTTCTGCCTCAGCCTGGGCAATCTAAACACGACAAATTCAGCCACATTTAAAGATTATCTGACTTACAAAAGATTTAAGGAAGACAGCAAGTAGAGTGAGCAAAAGTAAGAGACGAATGTTTGGCTTAAGGATTAAGAAGATACACAAGGATGAAGGCAGAAAGAAATACAGAAGGCAAGAACAGTTCGCCAACCTGTCTGGCACTTTGTTGTCCATATTTGACTTGCTGAGTAACATTCTTGATGTACTTCTGCTGCTTGGCCCCTTTTTTGTTCTTTAAGCCAAATGTCTTATCCTACAAAAAAACAAACAAACAAACAAACACAAGAGCCCAAACACATCTTTATTAATTGTCACTTTTATAATACAATTCCAAACACAAAGCCTGAGTGAGTGTTACATCACAACAACAAGGAGTACAGTGAAATCCACTTGACACATCTGCAATATCAGGCCATGGTTCCCTTTTCCATCCACTGCAGAACTACCATACCTAGTTGAAGTGTGCTAGTCAGGTGAAAACTCTAAAGTTTTAAGATCGCTTAAAGAATGAGTGAATTGATTTTTTTTTGTACATATCACAGCAAAAATTATCACACAACAAAAACCGAGATTGTAGTCTTGGTTCAGTCTTGTTAGGCTCATTATGCAAAGCATAACCTCCAAGTTTGCTTTTATTGCATAGATCCTTTAAAATAATGGTGAGGCATCTGTTCTTTTTCGTTCGACTAACAGCAACATGAGACCAGTGATTAGTGATTTCAGAGAAACCAAAATCTGTCTCAGCAGACCAAGTCTGTGAAAAGTTAGACTATCGACAAGGAACAGATCATAAATGCATGTCTAATTCAACAAATACTGACACACTTGTTCAAAATCTGACATACAGCTATGATAAAAATTAGCTCACTAAACATCATTATTCAGGGTAATTTTCACAGCGATTAGAACTGAAGGCTATGGTTGGCCTTCTGCGGCACTGTATCTGTGTCTAAATGTTTTATTTAGACACTACCTTGCCTGCAGCACTCATCCCAAGTTTCATCTTTATTTAGTTCACGTTCATTCTTTATTAAAAACCCACAGGCCCAATTTATCATCCACCATAACAGTAGGCTTTGATTTTAACAGGTGGTATTGAACCAAGAGTGCAATATGTGGCTCATCTATGTGTTTAAATAGTTATTTTACCAACAACAAAAGTCACACCTACAGCCTGGCTCAACACCATTTTCTGTTGTAAAATTAAAAACTTTGCAACTGAAAGCAAGAGTTGCTTGTCTGGTGTTAAGGAAACTGAATTATAAAGTTGCATGTTAAAAACTTCGAGCACAATCTGCGCCCCTTTCAAAATTTACTTGAAATTCCCGCTGCTAAACTTAACCACAACAGAAAACATGTAAGCGACCGGAAGACGCTGATAACATTAAGTGTTGTTTCAGGAAAAAACTAAATACACACAAATTGAGCTTGAAATTACTAATTTCTAGCCCGTTTACATCACTGAAACAGACTGAAATGTGTTTCCTGAGCAGTCCTGAGGCCGGTCAGAAAACAGGCCTTTCACTCTGCGCCTTCGTGCCCGTTTGCGTTTAAAACCATGAATAAAACCTCATAAAACACTACATAAGCTTTAACATAATGTTTGTAATTCTTACATGCGTCTTCAACAGGGGATATTAACCTTAAAACAATAACTGTGGACACTTACTCATGCGGCGGGACGGCCCTGATAGCTTTATCGGTTAGCTGCATGCCTTCGTCGAGAGTCAGCTAGCTTTAGGTTTAACTATACCCGAAGGGGCCTTTAGTAGAATACTACTAACTACTTGGAAATATGGACCGAACTATTAGAAAGCACTGACAACTGCCCAGAGGCCAGAACAACTTTACGATTCACCTGTCAGCACTTGCGATAGCCTCGGTTAACCGTATGCTAGCTTATCAGCTAGGGTTAATCAACGACACGCTAACTCGTGTAACTTTTACCTCAATAATCTTTTCCTTTTTCTTCTCCTGAGTTTTTTTATTTCCCCCGGGCTGGGCGGGTTTCTTCGGAGGCATGCCGGCTCAGGTATAGCTCTGAACAAAAGGCGTGAAGCTGTTCAATATCTTTATTAATATGGTGATTTTGCAGGGAAGTCAGCTCCACATTACCCGGTTGTTGCTAGCACCGCAACAGCGCCTTCTAGGCCACATGTGAGTTGTTGATGTTCTGTGACGTCAACACGCACCCCGAGAGGCAGGATGGGTACTGTAGTCTGTAGAAAAATCAGACTCAGAATACTTTATTAATCCCTAAGGAAATTGCAAAACACGTCTAGTTCAGGGGTGTCAAACATAAGGCTCTTCTTCCTCTTCCTCTTCTTCTTCTTCTTAAGATCATTACGGTGGTGGTGCAGGACATGTATGAAGACATGGTGAGATGGTAAGATCAGAATCAGAATCAGAAAGGGGTTTATTGCCAAATGTTGAGCAGGTTTACAACATTAGGAAATTGCTGCGGTGCTTCAGTGCAAACATAGTGTCATAAATAGCACTTAAATAGACATGAAAAAATAAAAGTGGGGATAAGAATTAAAAGTGCTACGTAGAAAGATATGTGCATGAGATATACATGAGATATATACATGAGAATAAGAATTAAGAGTGCTACGTTGAAAGATATATACATGAGTGCAGGTGGTAATCAGTGCCAAACATGGAATGATGCAGTGAACACAGCGTAGGGTCATGTGTTAGTGGCGGGGACAGTCATATGGTTATTGTTCATGTGTCCAACAGCAGAGGGGAAGAAACTGTTCTTATGGCGAGAGGTTCTGGTGCGAATGGACCGGAGCCTCCTGCCTGAGGGGAGCAGGTCAAACAGACTGTGTCCAGGGTGAGAAGGGTCAGCTGAGATCCGAGCTGCACGCCGCAATGTCCTGGAGGTGTACAGGTCCTGCAAAGATGGGAGTCTGCAGCCAATCACCTTCTCAGCAGAGCGCACAACACGCTGCAGTCTCTGTTTGTCCCTGATAGTGGCTCCAGCGTACCACACGGTGATGGAGGAGGTGAGGATGGACTCGATGATTGCAGTGTAGAATTGCATCATCGTCCGTGTTGGCAGGTTGAATTTCTTCAGCTGCCTCAGGAAGTACATCCTCTGCTGGGCTTTCTTGATGACGGAGGTGATGGTGGGCTCCCACTTCAGGTCCTGGGTGATGGTGGTACCCAGGAAGCGGAATGAGTCCACAGAGGTGATGGGGGTGTCAGTCAGGATGATGGGGGGGAGTGGGGCTGTGTGCTTCCTGAAGTCCACAATAATCTCCACTGTCTTCTGGGCATTCAGCACCAGGTTGTTGTGGCTGCACCAAGACACCAGACGTTCAACCTCCCTCCTGTAGGCAGACTCATCCCCGTTCGAGATGAGCCCAATAACGGTGGTGTCATCTGCAAACTTGATTAGCTTGACAGACTGGTGGGTGGAGGTGCAGCAGTTGGTGTACAGGGAGAAGAGCAGAGGAGAAAGAACACAGCCCTAAGGGGAGCCGGTGCTGATGGTCCGGGAGTCCGAGACATTCTTTCCCAGCCTCACATGCTGCTTCCTGTCCGTCAGGAAGTCAGTGATCCACCGGCAGATGGGATCAGGCACATTCATCTGGGAAAGCTTGCCTCGGAGATGGTCTGGAAGGATGGTGTTGAAGGCAGAGCTGAAGTCCACAAACAGGATCCGGGCGTAGGTTCCGTAGATGTACCGTATTTAAGGTGCGGGTAGGATTAATTTAGGGATCAGCTCTGAGCCCATTCTTGTTTGCAGTGATAATGGACAGGTTGCGGTCGGGCACGAGTGTCCATGGACTGCAATGTTTGCAGACAACACTGTGATCTATAGTGAGATAAGGTAGCAGGCTGAAGAGTCTGGAGAGGGGGAGGTATGCTTTGGAGAGAAGAGGAATGAAAGTCTGTAAAAGATGTGTGTGGATGACAGGAAGACAGGTGTAACACTGAAGCTGCAGAGAGCAGATGTAGTGAAGGTAGAATTTAAATACCTTGGGTGAACCATCCAGAGCAAAGTTCCCAGAGTGTTCACAAACTAGTTGCTTATCCTCAGCAGAGATGGGCAGTAACGCGTTACTTGTAATGCGTTACTGTAATCTGATTACTTTTTTCAGGTAACAAGTAAAGTAAGGGATTACTATTGCAAAAACGGTAATTAGATTACTTTCCCGTAGGAACGCTGCGTTACTGCGTTACTAAAAACCGTGATTTTTTTTTGCGAGAATGTCTCATGACAGTGACGTAAGTGAGTGCGACGTTCGTGACAACAGCTGTGTGCAGATCAACAGTGGATCATATATCGAGTGCAGGAGAGAGTATGAGCGTGCAGCGTTTAAAGCGTGGAAGTACTGACCTTACTTTGAGTTTGATTCCATAAAAAGTGACAAAAGCATTAGTGTACGTTGTGCGTGGGAAGAAAACTTCTTTTTACAGCGAAAAAAACCCCTAAACTTCCAAGCAAGCTCCGAATGCGCTACCACGTAATGGGAAACTCACAGAGAAACTCGCGGATTCTTCAACTGACCGCTGCGGCACACCTGCACCAGGGTAAACCTCCGCCTACCCCACTCCTGCTTTACAGGTGAAAATAGAGCAATAGGACCGCTGAGTCTTTGATGTTATTTATTTTCTGCTGTGTTTTACTTGCATCTATTTGAAAGAGTGAGTGTAAACACACAAAAATGTATATTTTATGTGCTGGAATGTGCAGAAAATACGTTTAAATGTTAAACAAATTTCTTCCAGTCAGAGAATGTTGCATATAATTAAATTTTTGCTTGATGCATAAAGTTAAAAGATTAAAACTAATAAAACAAGTTTTAAAAAGAGACTTTTCCATTTGATTACATTTTGTATGATGGATTATGCAGAAAAAGTGAAATTGGGCTAAAAGATCTATCGCTTTATCACCTATTCAGGTTGTAAATCGTGTTTTTAAAAAGTAACTAAGTAATTAATTACTTTTTAAAATATGTAATCAGTAAAGTAACGGGATTACTTTTTTGGGGAAGTAATCGGTAATTAGTTACTGATTACTTTTTTCAAGTAACTTGACCAACACTGGTCCTCGTGTCATTTCTTTTGTATCAATTTGTATTAAGTCTTTATTTTCCCAGTATGTTTTCTTTTCACCTCCTGCTTTATTTTGTGAGTTTACTGTTACTCATGCTTTACCTTTGGTTTCACTTCCTGTGTCTCGTCTTATGCAGTTCATTTCAGCCGTGTCTCACCATCAGAAACAAGAACAGGCTCAGGACCTGAGTGTCTGCATCTGGCTCCTGCTCACAAGTTTCAGTGTGCATATACTGCAGACTATGATACCGGGTTTGAAGCCATTTGATTGCAGTTATAGGATTTAACCATCTGGTGTCAGTATTGCAATATATGTCAGCTGAAGCAAGACGCTTCAAGAAGTTGTACATTAAGAAAAGAGGACCTCACTCATTTAACGGTCAAGTGTAAACAAAATTCAGACATATATTGTTAGAGAGCCCAGAATTATTTGAGGGCACGGACTTTCTGTGTTTTGGAAAACTAACTGGATAATGAGGAAAACAGATCTGCAGTGTTACAAGTATTTAGTTATTACAAAAACATCTTCAAAATTATTTGAAATGCTGCCTGCAAGGTGAGGTGATATAATGAGGCCACTATGAGAGAGTACTTCCTTTACAGTTTCTTTTGACAGATTAATGTTGCAGCCTCAAACAGCAACCAAAAGATCAAGAAGTGGCTCAACTCATGAGACTTGAGAAGGACCACATGCCTAAATTGGAGTTTGGTTGAATTACTTTGGAGCATTTGATTACACAGGTACTGAGAAATCAGCAGAAAGGAGATGTGTGTTTCTATCATAGGCGGTAGATAAAAAAGGTTATTAGAGAGCCACCATCTGGCCACTGAAAATAAGACTGTTTTATTAGCATTTTACTCTTTTTTTTTTTCCCCACCGTTTGATTAGACCACTAGTCAATTAATTTCAACTTTGGTATGACTTTTACTGGCTGAGTAATGGATCAGCCCCTATCTGCAAACCCTCTGTGGTTTGCTGTGAGGAAAATTATAGGAAGCACAAAAAGAAGAGAAAGAGCAGGAACAAAGCTACAGTTGGGTGCATTTGTAGAAGAAAAGAAAGAAAAGCACCCCTTTGTCATCGCTGCGAGGTGGAGAACTAACCAGCAGGGGTTTTACCGCTTCAGCTGCTGATTTAACTTGATTTAATTAGATTTCACTTAAGTTACTAATGTGATTTGGTTTGGCACATTTGAAATGTGTGGCCTTCATCCACATCGTGCCTCGGTTCATCGGCCACTTCACTGTTCAGAACGTGTGTGTGTGCAAATGTGTGTATGTGTCGCACAAGAAACCGAGGCACAGACAAGAGCCAAAATGGGTCACACACGCCTGCTCCTTTTGGGCTCTCATTTGCGCTCATGTCTTTTAATGAGTCCTGGTTTTCAAGGGTAAGGGACAACATTTACTCAGTTTGGGTGCTCTTATAATGGCAGTACTAGTTGTGCACTTTAATGAGTCCCAGAGTGAGACAATGAATTAACTCTAGTAACAGCATCCTTGGCTGAAAATGTGTTATCAAGCCATGTGTTACCAGACATTTCTCTCTGCTCGCATGCTCTGCTGCAACTTTATTTTATTCCATGCAATGCGGAGACTTTTTATTTCTAACACACTTATCATGCATGGCGCTTTTCCACCTTGCAAATATGTGTGCGTCTATGTGTGCGTCTATGTGTGCGCAAGTGTGTGCATACAATAACCTATATTGACACTACCGCTGACTGCATGGCTGAAGGCTAGATTTTAAGACAACAGAGGCTGGTAATATTGCCTCAAGCAAACTTTCCCTGTGTGTTTCTTTCTCTTGCTCCTCCTTTTTCTTTTTCTCTGAACGTCTTTGTCTCTCTGAGTGGAGTATAATAAATCACTATATCTGCTAGAAGAGCATTTTCCCTATAACCTCGCTCTTCATATTCATACAAACATCGATCCTTTCTGCAGAGGGCATTATGTCACACGCACACACACACACACACACACACACACACACACACGCTGAAGCACACACTCGAATGCACTTGAATCCAGAGATGCCTGCAGATGGAAAGAAAACATCTCCGGCCTAATTAAGAAAGCACAACAGTTGATCTTCTTCCCATGGTAGCCGAGAAAACTTGACACTGCGCAACCTGTAACCGTCTCATTTTTCTGAGGCAATAATCAAAAGCATCCTGGTATTCAGTCTGCCTCAGCCTCCTCCTGCTTCCAAGGACAAACTGCAGCACCTTGTCTGTACCGCTAACTTGCTGAGCAGGTCATCGGCTGTCAGCTGCTCCCCATCAAGGTGCTGCACGACACCAGGGGCGAAGAAAAGGGCAGGAACGATAATCTCCAGCCAGGCCCACCCAGGCAACCTCCTGCTCCAAAAGCAAAAACATGTAACTCCACTGTAGATTGGGGAAAAGTGTTCTGCTGCATAAAGACCTTGACCACCCATCACCTCAGGGCTTTTTTCTCTGCACACTGCTGAGATCCCATCATCCCGCGGTGCTCCATGCAACCCAGGACTTATTCAGTGCTAAAGTTCCTCTCTTTTTTTTCTTTTTGGTGTAATGCACATTCCCCTCAACCTGCCTTGTCTACATTTACTTCAGAAGATGGTTTCTTACACTTCTGACAGTCCCAAGAGAACAGATGTGAACTTGTTGTATTTAGCTTTATGCTCTGTGTTCAGGTAATAACCAATAGCAGTAGCAAGAGTGATAGCGAGAGACGGTGCTTTTTTTTTTATCTGGGAAAAGGGGAGAATCGTATCCTTTTACTGATAACACAACTCGTCTGCTGCATGCATTGTACTCAGGTCCCTTGAGGCTACTGTCGGTGGAGAGATTGCTGTGTATTCCTGCTCTCGTGGTGGATTTCTGTCTCGCCGTGTGAGAGTTGAAAGTCAGTGCAAAATGAAGAGTCTAGAAAGGAGCGCTTTGCTCGCTAATCCCAAGGGACTGACACCAAAACAGGATGTTTAGCTTACTGTTGATGTTTCAGATAACTGAAGAATGTGGGACTGCAATTGTAGTGCTTTTAAGTTTCAATATCAGTGTAGCTACACTGGAAATATCTGGAGTGATTTATGGAAAAACAGAACACCAAACAAGAAGATGGGCTTGAAACATTTGAGATATTTACCAGTAGCTATTTTTAAAACATGTTAAACTATTTTCAGCAGGATTTTTCTCTAACTAGCTGTCCCATTATTCACTCACTGCAGGAAAAATACTCAGGCTTCTTCTCACAATTGGATAAAGTTGTTTGTAAACCTATTACTGTCAGTCATAAGTGCTACCACCAATTCATTTTAGCAGAAGCACCAGCAGCACTGATAACCGATTTTAGGTTTTCAGCATTTCGGCTATTGATTCCCTGCAGGGTTTTATCATCTCATGCTTGCCTGTGTGGCATAAAACTGTTGGTTGTTTTTGTGATTTTACTCATTCCTACATTTTATTGCATTCCTTCTGTGCCTTTTTATTGTGTATTCCTATTTCATTATTTTATTGTTAACTCCATCTGCAAACCATATTCATCTCAGGGGACAATAAATATTGAATTGAACCGCACTCAGTCGTTTCAGGGAAGATTGGAAGGTGGGGGTTTACTGCCTGATAACTGGAAACATGAATGAATGAGTGAGAACATTGGTGGGGAAAGTCAAAGGATTAGACAGAGTAGTGTTCATGGCTTTAAACCGTAGCACATTATCAGGAAAACACAGAAAGAAATCAGATAAGAAGTCTTTTAAAGTGCTCACAAAATGAAAATGATAGTGTTTAGGTTTTGGAGCTGAGCTTGAACTCCACCACCTGAGAAATATCTCAAGAAAAAGTTTAACTTTAGAAGTTTAAACTTTATCCTCAAACTTAATTTGATGTCTTTGTAAGTCTTTAAGTAAATGCTACATTAGCCTCAATTACACATGATAAAAAAATAGGGACACATACAGTCTTACTGTCACAGTCTTCCAGGTGTGGCGCCTGTCTGTTTCTCTTTTTCTCTCCTATCCATGTGACTGGAGGCAATGTTGTGAGTTAACCAGTCTGTTTCAGTGCTGAGCATGGTGTCAGGAAACCCAGGGCAGGCGCACCAGTGTTTAAAGCTGGCTTCCACCACCACCTGTTGCCAGATTTTTAACCTATGCATACGTTAGCATGGCGCTTACCTGCTTGTTTGTATCCTCATGGACCTTGTACTTGCCTGCCCACCTGGAGAGTGTGCCTCACCCGCTCTCACTGCCCTTGCTGCTGTAACATCTCTACTCTGAGGACTCAAATATTGGAAACCTTAGCCTGAGGAAAGAGAGGAAAACTGCAGTAACAGTGTTTGCCCCCTGCCTAAAGTATACTTACCTGCTTATTTAGAAACTTGTCCAAGTCCCCTGCAGCTTGTGAATGATCAGCTTACCAGAAAGATTACTTACCTAATCTGTTTCACTGTTTACCTGCAAGTATTCCCCACTGTTGTTGCTCAGAGAATTGCTCATTAAAACTACTGACCTTTTTCAGTGTTCTGCATTTGAGGTTTAAATCCTTCTGGATAACATTACCACTTACTGGTCACACATTACACACATTATTAGAATGATGACATAATAATAATGCTTCAGAGGGTGTAGTAACAAGGTTTGTTTCAGCACTGCCTCTGTGCAGGAAGTTCATACATAACCATCAAAACTTAGGGCACCTGCAAGAATCATTTGCACTCGCTTTCAAGACTGCATTTGGTTCCATCACTGCAGGAAGATCAATGTTAAGCAATTTGTTAATCCCTTAAAAAAAGACAGTTTCAAGTGGAATTTAAATAATTTCATTTTGTCGTCATTTTTAAAAGTAATACGAGCGCAGATATTAGCCCTTTTTCTCATCTCCCACCAAATGTTTAGCCAAAACGGGGGTGAGATATGACTTGGAAGAAATGGAAATTTAACACCCACAACAGGGCAAACTCTGTTGGACGCAATTCACCTTATGGGGATTAAATAATAAAAAAAACACTGACATGCACTGAAAATGAACGGGGTGTAAAGATACTACAAAATGTTTCACACATGTGAATGGATAATGTGGAATTAATTTTAATCAGTTACCACTCAATACTGTACATCATCTCAAAGATTAAACCTATTTAACAGATAACTAAATGTCTTTCTATAAAGTTAATGCTTAAAACTCAGCAACTGTTTAGTAAAGAATATGAAAAATTAAGAGAAGAAGTCACACAATATAAACTCAGATTATTATAGCAGAATGTTCAGAGATTACAAACTCCCAGAGATAATTAGACTTCAAATAAAAAATGAAGACTTTCATTCCAAAATTAGATATCTGCCACTTGGCAAAAAAAAGATATATATATATATTTTCCACCTACCAGCAGATGATTGCTGGCAGTAAAGCTCAGCACTATTATAGTTAGGAGTCGTGTCACGTTCGCTCGGCGAATTGTTACAAGTTAAGGACTTAATAAACTGTGTTTCTGAAATATTAACAGATGAAATTCAGACAGTAAGGACAAATTTATTGCAGCTTGAAATGAAACCTGTAAATCACTTTCAGTTCCATGAGTGAGACTCTTGTTATTGCCAATAAAAGAATACAGATGAACATTTCACCTGCTGCCAGTCACAGCTTGTCCAAGCCTTGCAGGCATGCCTGCGTTTTAATATTCTTTTGTTTTTATTAAAACAACATGGAGGATAATTTACAAGCATAAACTGTTTAAACTTGGAATAAATAAAGGGAGCGATGCTCTTCTGGAGTCCAGTCACGTCTTGTGTGAGAAGCATGCAGCTCAACTCCAACTATTTTGATTAGAGTTGAAATGAACTCCGTGTTAATGATCTGAGCGTTTCAGTTAAGATTTGCAATCAGCTAAATGGCTCAATTTAGAACAACTGAAATAAACCAAATAATTAATTTGGAAGTGTTCGGAAAGAGCTAAAAGATTAATTTCTGAGAGTGGCAAAGAAGTAAATGATTTATCTGGGAAGAAGTGGAAGGAGCTTAATGTTGAATGGAAGCAAGCGATTCATTCAAAGGAGTCGGTCCTAAATGACTCTGAGCCAGCTTCATCCTGAAGTTAAAAATAGACTTTCAGCGGTTGAAGAAGATCACTGCACACATATGCATGCACACCCACATGCACATATGCATGGCTATCGGTGCACGTGCTGTCGCCATGCAAATGCACACAAATGAAGATACGGGAACCACAAAACACCACAATTACATTTTGTGAAATTTCAAATGAAAAAAGAAAAAGAAACTTGCTCACACACACAGCCGGTGTCACACTTTCTGTCACTAGCTCTCTTTTTTGTTCTCTCACTTGCTGACACACAAACACACACATTCTCTGACACAATCGCACAAACACTGAAACACTGTCGCTCTCGCTCGCTCTCGGTCTCTCTCTCTCTCACACACACACATACACACACACACACACACACACACACACACACTCTTGCGCTCTGGCTCATGAATTAAAGAGCAGAGCTGGTCCAGGGGGAAGAAATTATTCAGGCAGATCTGCTCTCTGACAGAGGAGTGGGAGGGAGGGAAGAGAGGAATGGAAAGGGAAAGAGGGAGAGGGAAGGGGGGAGGAAGAGGATGCAAAGACAGGAGGGAAAAGGAGAGGAAAAAAGGGGATGGAGAAAAGAAGAGGGGAGAGAAGAAAAGGACCTTTAATAAGGAATGCACTGATTTGACATAGAGAGGCGATCGAACCCCCAGTGGTGCACTGCATGAGTGCATGTGTTTCAGTTCTGTGTCTCCCCAGCCCTCCCCCCTGGCCTGTGTGTGCTTCTTTGTTGACTCTCTGTGTAATGGATGTGGGAATGCATGTATCTGTTTCTTTGTGAGGTTATGTTAGTACCTGTGTGAGCATTCAGGTGTGTGTGTGCGTGCGTGCCACTTTCATGCTGCTGGATGGCAAGTTTCTCTTTTAGTCTAACTTCACATGTTGCATTAAAACAGGTGATAAGAGACGTTTTCTGTCCAAGCTCCCCGATGAGGTGAAAATTAAAGGGAAAAACCTGCTGAACAGCCATCTAACCGCAGCACACAGGACATATATCAAAGCTAGCTCTGAATTTTCCACAGTGTAAGGTTGGATAGATTAGAGGTCCTCACATGTCCAAACCACTCTTATCTAAGCAGTACCACAAACTATTTTTTGATTTCAAATGAAATTTGAAAGTTAGACACCCCAAAATTGATTGAGGAAGCGTGTTTTTTCAGAGATAGGTGAGATATGAAAACCAAAGTCCAGTATGACTAACGGATCAGTGAATTCGAAGGCTTATCAGAGGCTAAAATACAGCAGCTCTAGACAGTTATCAGTTGTGCAGTTATTTTATCTTTAAATGTTAAAATAATGATTTAAATGATAAAAATTCAACTTTCTGGTAAAAAAGTCTTGTCGGTCAGGAATATGTGGTTGAAGGGCTATTGCTGCATGATGTTGATTTCTCGATTATCATGGCTTTCCTTACTTCCCTCTAGTGTTATTCCAGGCACAGACCTTTGTTAATCATCTTTAATATTAGTCTTTCTGTCACAGTTTCAGTTTTTTATCTTTTGGTCATTTCCTGTTTTAACTGGAAGATTAGTTTGCTGTTGCTTTCTTACACTGTGGGTTTTCAGTAATAATAAAGTTTGACTTTTGTTCCCTTTGACTTCTGTGTGCGTTCTTTTTCTGAAAGGATGGCCCTTTTAATGCAGTCAGTTTGAACACAGCATCAAGGTGCATTCAAACAGGAAGACACCAACAGCTACATGGGACCGGACACCACAGTGACATGTCAGTGAACTTCAAAGACCTGTAGCGATGACTGGTGAAATAAGAATGATAAATAGAGCAAGCAATTTAATAGGGTACCACTGGAAAAGAAAACATAATTGACTCACATATTTAGGTGCATGTACCAATAAAATCAGAGCCTGGAATGTCCATTAGTAACCAGCTACAGCTACAAAGCACCATATTGTCCCTCATATGTCCAATCTTTGTTCTTTATTTCTCTTGTTTATTAGTTTAAAATCTTTGTGTTATGATCCCAGGTTCAACTGTGGGCTTTTGAACCTCTGATGGTGAATTCTTTGTTTGGTGTTATAGTTTTGCTTTTTGACCTTCGTGTTTTCTTCAGCATGTTTGGAAGCTTTAGTTTTATTATAATTTCGTCTTAGTATTTGAGTTTATGTTATTTACTTATTTGTTTACTGGTCTATCCTCAAGTTTATTCATGTGTCTCTGTTCTCACTTCCTGTTTTATTAAAAACAATTAATCTAGTCTGAATACTTGCGAATTCAAACACACGCAGTGAAAGTGAAGGTGATTTGAGATGTTGCCTCTTTAAATGTGGACACGCTGCGTAGTCCTGTTTTATTATTAGCCTTAATATTTTTATTCTTGAAGTTTTTAGAGTGTCTTTGCATCAAAATAATCCTTATTAATATTTTACTGGTCCTCAGGGCAGCTCTTCTGATTGGCTGGACAATAGATTGTGTGGGGCTTCTTTGCTCACAGGCAAGGTTGTGTGCCTGAGAAGCGTAGTAGGGATATTCCCTCTGACTAACATCATACAGACCCTGGAATAGGAGGAAAACCTCCCTGAAACAAAGCATTTAGAGCAGTATGAAGCCTGAACTTTTAGATCACAGGGATTCGTTTTGTATATACATTGACTTATTTAGAAAACATTTAGTGCAAATTAAAACAAAATTAAACATTTAGAATTGGATCAAGATCAAATCAGCCATACAAAATGCATGTAGTCCACCTCGTCCATATAATTCACATTTTCATGAATTAAAAGCATTGATTATCCTGGAAAAAAAGAATAAAAATCAGAATTTTTTAAAAATTCTAATATTATAGGGTCTCTGCTTTACAATATAAAGCACCTCGAGATGCTTGTAAATTGTTACGATATCAACAAAATTGAACTGAAACTAAGAATCTCATTCAATTTCATTTTCAATTAGAACCCTATCCTTTAAACCTGGAAGGCCTTGTTATTATGCTACTCCCCCAAAAAAACAACTAAAAAGTTATGATTAGGAGTTTAAATCATCTCTAAAAAGTACCTGATGATAATTTGAAACACAAGGTTTAGAATATCTTGGGATTTGACTTCATGACCAAGACCACCTCCACTAGAAGCAGCATGATATACAGTAATTAAGTGAAAAGAGCACCAATCCACATAATTCCACATAATTTAAGTGCACACCATGTTTGAACACACACGCATACACACACAAAACCCACCACAACTTCACTTGGACTAAATAAATCCATCATGATCAATGCTGTCAGTGTTTACTCAGATATTTCACATGTAGAAATGCCCACATCAGTCATGCATTCCAGTTTTTCATACATAAATGTGCTTGTGTGTTATAAAAAAAGTGGTCTGTGTTGTTTTACTTTTATTTTATTGATCTAAAGTGGACCACTAATGCATTAAATCACAAGCAGCTTTTTAAGATTCTGGGTAGGTCAGAGTAGAGCAAAATCTAATTAGGTATAATACAGATGACAGCTTATCCGATAATAATGCAAGCATGTTTTTGTTGACTGGTTGAGGGCTTTATGTGGGCAAAATTGTACATGAGCAGACTATGTGAGATATCCATTTATATTAAATGAAAACATGCCAAAAAAAGATACATGCCTACCGTGATGTGACTGTCATTTTCAAAGTTGGCCTCTGAGTAACTGAGTTTGAGACCTCATACTAAACCAGCAATATAAAATACTGGAAAGTGGGACTGTGGCTCACTGCCATGAAGGCCATAGATGGATACATTTGTATATATTAAGACCACAAGCATTAAAAATCTGTTGTTCAAGAGAGACCTGCACAAGGAGTCAGTAGAGGCTTTAACAGCATTAATAAACACAACTGACACACGATGCAAGGGAGTGAACATCACATCCAGATGATATGCAACAACATTTTGAGAAGAAGCACAGCTTCAACAGCAACTTTTTTCTTAATCCTTTGGAATTGACTTAAACTCCCCCATGATAACCAGTTCTCACGAATTTAGCACCTTCTTTCGATTTTTCCAGGAAAAATGGGCAGCATATTTAAAAGTTTATTTTGACCCGTTCTCTTCTGGCTCCAAGGGCAAACATTTGTATAATATTGAGAAAGCAAAGGCCGTATTGATTATGGGTTTTAGACGTGCGTACACAGATAAGTGTGTGCAAGCCCAAGCAGATATTTTTATTTAGAAATAACCAATAAGAAAATCTGTGGACACAGAGAGACGGCACTTATCAGCAGCATACAGGAAACGGCGATTTCGATCATTTCTATGGACTATTAAAGCATAAAACACAATGGTAAACAGTATTACTGTCTTGAATAACCCACATCACCCACTGCATGAGCATGTGAGTGGGCTGAGCAGCTCTTTTAGTCAGAGACTGAAACACCCTCGCTGCAGGAAGGAGCGCTTTCGCAGATCATTCATCCCAACAGCAGTTAGACTCTATAACTCCTCAATCACGATGTCATAAGTCACTGGACACGGTGAACATCCACGGTCACCACTTCATGCATAATGGACCTTCCATGACCTTCCAAGCTATATAGTTATGTCTTCCATATTTCCAACTATATCCATAATCACATACTGTGTATGCTACCATTGTATATAGTGTATTATCTTACTTTTTTCATTGATTGTACTTATTTGTATTTTTGTATTTCCTTCATATATCTGTACCTGAGCTGAGGTGACGCAAAAATTTCTCCGTTGTGGGATCAATAAAGTCTTATCTTATCTTATCTTATCTTTACCTGCTGTGCCAGGTGCATTCATGAAGAGCAAATGACTATAATCCAAAAGGAGAGAAAAAGTTGAGGAAATAAAGGGTTTCTTCAGCTGGAGAGCAAAATTAATAAAACGATAAACAGATAGGTTTCTAGTAACAGGACGGCATTCCAGTTTGTAGTAAACCTCATGTCTGTTTTAAGCATCCAAGTGCCTCTCCAATGACTTGTTTCTTCATTTTTGGCCACTGTTAGATTTAATTTACAGGAATTTCCAAAAATAAATCAAGCATTGACCTGTCATAGTAGATAATTTTGTGTCTATTCAAAGGAAACCAGGATGCTGACGATCTATGAATTAAAACTGTACCAGGACAGTCAGAACAAAACACTGTGGGGTGAACAAACGAAACAGACAGCAAGCAATTTAAATGAAAAAAAGGGGGGTGTTGTTAATGGGCTTCAGTTAGCTAATTTAGTTAGCCAGTATGATTAAATGGACACAACAGGTTCTGACAGTAGATCACCACTTTGCTCCTATGAAGAGAAAAGAAAATGGGCTTCAGCATCAGTTAACGTAAGTCAGTAAACACCTAATGTCAACCTATCTGTGTTTGCAGCTTTCTTAATTGGTATTTAAACATCCTCAGCTGGATGTGTGTATTTAACTACATGCTGAGTGCTTGTTTTATAGAGGTTAAATTCTCTTCTGTGTTCTCTGAAACGCTTGAATGTTTGTGCTTGCAAAGCAAACAGCAGTTGAGCCTGCTGTTGAGGCCCTAAGTCAATTCAAGATTTCCCTAATTATGCAATTAGTGTTTTTGTTCAGTCACCTGTTGAACTGTGAAACTTGAGAATCCATCTAGGCACTGTGGACATGTATAATGTATTATCCAGATTTTTCTTTAAAAAGGAAATTGAATACTGGCTGTTTTGGCTGTCTTTTATGGAATCCCCTCAAACACAATGAGGGGGATGTTTGTAGGTCTTCTAGTCAATAGATTTCAATGATGAATAACCGTCAAAGTGGAGAGAAGACAAGAGTTAATGACATGCAATACTTGATCCAGCTCTAAATTAAAAATGCAAGTTTGAAGTCTAATCTTAAAGGTAAAGAGATAATCTTTGTTTCCCAAATTTAATTTTAAAATTGGAAGCTGGAAACTAAGAACCACAGGTTACCTCCACTCTGAGTGCTCAGATGGCATCATTCAGGACTTGTGAAAAGAAACATCTTTAAAAAAATTCGGGGAGGGATTTTACAGGGAGCCAGTGGAGCTTCTTGGATTATGTTTACAAGTTAAGAAGGCTTTTTCTTTTACATCTCCTGTGACTATGAAAAGTAGATTAATTAAAGCTGCACAACAGATACTTTTGCCACTTGAGGCCATAAAAACACAAGATAAGCCTTTCTTCACCTTTATACCAAACTTCTTTGATATCTGTTGCTTATTAAAACATCAAGTTATTAATTTAGAGTCATGTTTCCAGACACCTGGTGCAAGTAAGTCCAAAATTAACAGATATTAAAAAGAAAAATAACCTCATCAGCTCCTTTTAAATAGTTTAATTACTTCATGCGGCACGCTGATGTGAACTTATCAGCTGCATATTTTTTTAACAACTTTAAAAAAAAGGAGATTTCTCCACCCCATTGATCACTTATTGTGAAATTGTGTTGAAGGTGTATAAGCATATGTAAAATATGTGCCGGTGTCATCAGTTTTAAGCAGGAGCTGAGCTCAGCACTCTGATAAGTTAGAAAACTGACGTGTTTAACATTATAAAAGTGCTTCAAGTTTATATTTGATCCTCATGTAACAAAGCCATTTTAGCATTTCAGTTTCCTGATCAAAAGGTGGATGTGATTATGTCTCCAATATCCCAACTTGCCCATAAGGGGGTTTGTTGACACAAATGATCTTTGCAGTTGCTTTGCTGGTCTGATACGGATTTAATAATCCACCCATCCATCTTCATCCGCTTTATCCGAGGCCGGGTCGCGGGGGCAGCAGCCTAAGCAGAGAGGCCCAGACCTCCCTCTCCCCAGCCACCTCCTCCAGCTTATCCGGGGGAACACCAAGGCGTTCCCAGGCCAGCCGAGAGATATAATCTCTCCAGCGTGTCCTGGGTCTGCCCCGGGGCCTCCTCCTGGTGGGACATGCCCGGAACACCTCACCCAGGAGGCGCCCAGGAGGCATCCTTGTCAGATGCCCGAACCACCTCAGCTGGCTCCTTTCGATGTGGAGCAGCAGCGGCTCTACTCTGAGCCCCTCCCGGATGGCCGAACCTCTCACCCTATCTCTAAGGGAGAGGCCAGCCACCCTTCGGAGGAAGCTCATTTCTGCCGCTTGTATCCGCGGGATTTAATAGTGAAACCCTTTAATATTATTGGTAACGTAAAGCATGGTGCTGTGTTTCATGTATGCCCTACCACAAGGAGACCCTAGGGCAGACCCAGATCATGCTGGAGAGATAATGTTTCTTAGCTGAAACAGCTGTCTGAGAAGAGGGAGGTCTGGGCTTTGCTGCTTAGACCACCGTCCCAGGAGTCTAAAGAGACCAAGATCAGTGGTAGAAAATGAATGGGTTATAGCTAGCATAAATGGTGATGCATAATTTTTTTTACACAGTAATCCTGTCATGAGGCTTGTGTTTGTTGTGTTTGGAGAGAAATATTGTGCTGGTGTGACTTTTAAAGGACTACATTCAAACAGCATCTGATGTAATATAATAATTGTACAAACAGACAAATACCAAGACATTTTGACCAGTCAGCTTTATGATAATAAGCACTGTGCAGGAGAGCTGATCCAATCAGTGCTGCTAAATAATGATCCGTGTTTGTGAGGATGCTGTAGAAGAAAATCTACAAGCTCTGTAAGTCTTCAAATCCTATTATAGAAACTAGTGTGATGCTTGCAATGTGATCACAAGCAGCAGATGTTGCTGAAACATGTAAGGTCATGCGAGCCCTATAAAGATGTTGGAGCAGTATCTCAGCTGATCATTTTCTGTATGTTTATCAGTATGAGCGAACCTTTTTACCTCGTCATGTTTGTTTTCACGTTGTCATTTGATACATGGTTATTATAGAAATACTAGCAAGAGCCACTTTATAATTAAAGCCCCCTCTTAAAGCGCAGGATTTACACTCGCTGTGATAGCTAAGGTGCTTATGTAACCTGATAATGTGTTTCTCAGCACACGGTAAGAAGTGGCATAATTACTTTGGTGACAAGAAGAAGGCATATTGGCACAAAAAACCGAAGCATTGAGAAATTTTCTAATGCATGGTGAGCATGTTTTGATGTTAAACCTTTTAGACGTAGGTACAAAATGCAAATTCTGCTAATTGAACAGTCTCAGAGCGAGAAGCGGCTGTGCCCACGTCTTTGTAGCTGCAGCTGCTGAGTGATCACAGTCAATGGGTACCTCTGTATTTCCATTGCCACATCAGATGCACCGTTTCAAAAGCGATATCAGATATGATTCTAATATTTGAAGACACTGGACATGCTTTCCTTCACTAAAATGCAAAAGTCCTCACCTTGTGTTCCTGACACGGCAGATTTTTGTTGCATTATGTGAATCTGCAGCTCCACCAAGTTCTGGTGCTCCACCTACAAAAAGCAATCTGGATGTAAGTGTGTGTGCACAGACCTTTTGAGCAACATGAAACAGTTTTTTGCAGGGATTGAAAAGTAATCTGTCATAAAACCAAGTAACTATTTAACTTGCAAGGAGCCAACTCTGTTGAGTAAGGCAGGTAGTGGGTGGCGATTGTGTTGGTGTGGACAAAAAAAAGGTATTTTTAATGTGCTGTGTAAAAAATTAAAGGTGCACTAAAGTGTGCATCTTGACCTGATGCACTTTTCTCACAGTTGGAACATTTGCAACTTTTTCACTGCAAACTTCTGTGTGGCCTTTAATTGTTTGGGTGGGAAAACGTTTTTAACTTTTATGCGCTTTAATGAGTCTTTAGCTAAGTTGTGGACACAGTCTTATTCAGTATTTATTTTAGTTTCTTTCTTTTTCTTGTGTTTGTTTTAAAAAAATCACCTCAAACTATTTCTGCTAAAAAATTAGCTTGACTACAGTGAGAACAGTGACTTATTGGCAGAATAGGGAATGTTTGTTTGCTTTATTTAAGGCAATTGAAAAAAATATATACAATATAACAGATATAAATAAATATTCATTTGTGATATGTTTTCATTTGGATACCACATAGCATTAATGAGACTATTTCAGCAAAAACAGGAGATGAATTGTGAGCTCTCATCTTACATGTAGTTAATATTGACATGTTAAATTGAATGTTTCATGTGCCTCCTGTAGCTGCGGTACTGCCGGTGCATCATTATGTACGCACATTCAGTGGCCATAGGGGCTAAATGTTTTTTCACCACTCACTCAGCACAGTGAAGAGACCTCCTAGGGTGCAGGGTGTAGCTTGTTCAGCTACTCTCATACAGCCAGAAAGCTTTATAGATGCAGTGTATGCTTTCTATATGACACAAGTGTGCAAATTCATACAAAATAATCACTATCAAAATGTGTGAAGAACACAGTAGCTCAAAATTGGTATTATTACAGAAAACTATTAACTTTTGTTACTGAGCCCAAAGAAAAATGTCCATCTCTTTCTAAAGTTATAATAATGTAACCAGTTTTATCATATAAGAATTCATCTATTCAAAGATAATATACATTTTTCATTATTGATTTTTCACAAAAACAATGATATATCCTGTCAAATAACCTATACTTTTCCTGATCTTTTTTCTTTTCTTTTGTTTTCGCTTCAGGGTATAATGCAGTGATGCTTATTGTCTTGAATATTTGCCACCCTGGAAGCCAATTCTGTGCCAGACAGAAACCCTATTTTGAATTGTCACACAGTTCTCATGGTTTATAAAGGTATGTGGTAGTTACTCAGAACACTCTTTAAAGAGACTGAAATGAATGAGGAAGTCCTTGAAACTTTTTAGCTAAAAAGAACAAAAACACATTTTTTTTGTCCTCATTTTGGTTGGATTATTAAGACAGCTCCAAACAGTTACACTCCACACAATACCAGTTGTCATGAATCAGCTTGAATCAAGCCGGTTGCACCAGTTTACTTTAACAATCATCTCAATATATTTTATAACCCAAGGTAAAGATGCTTTAGCATTAGAGAAAGAACCCCAGTGATCCGACAATCCCCGGGGGACTATGCCAACAGGTTGAGGGGGGACAATGTAGTGATACCATGGGAGATACACAAACATGAAGTAGTGGTATATAAACTATATGACCTTACAAACTCTGTATCAGTGGTGGAATGTACCAAATTCAAATTGGGTTACTGCGATATAACAAGAAGACCCTGCATTGCCAAATGTATCATATATGATACATGGGTTTTTGTGAGTTTATAAGACCTCTGCATCATCAGTGTGACTTTCCCCCCTGCAAAATAAAAATACACTTGAATGAATAAAATCCACAAACATGATAAAAATTAAAGGTCATATATACAAATTTGTGTTTAATTTATCCGAAGACTCAATAAACACTCCAGTTTTATATAATCGAATTTTCTGAAAATTATTTCATAGTTCAGACACGACTACGTATACTTAGTAAACTATATCTAGACTACATAGACTACATTTATGTTACATGTAAAAGAATCATTGTAAGCACGGCATGTAATCATATAGTTACTCAGTGGTATAAACTGCAGTGTAGATGCATCCTTTTCCACAAAGACTACCTCTCTAACTGGTTAACAAATTTTCTATTATTAAATAAAGAATAATTTCTTTCAGCACCAATTTACAGTTTATTTTAGAAACCATACAATGGTTTGAATGAGAACCCTTGAAATGCAGCCTTCATTGACTGTGGCTGAAGAACAGGCTGTCAAAAAAGAAAGAACATTAAAATTTCTTTTAAGAAAAGGATGAAGGACATGGCAAAGCTACTAGATGTGCATTTTCAGTTAGTCAGAATTTATTTGAATAGCATTATTCGTGCAGTTTAATCCAGGAAACAATGAGAAGCAACTTAAAGATTGTAAACAGAAAACATAATAGAGCAAAAATTTTAAATATGTAGGGTCATTCCATAAAAATATCAACCTTGATCACCTTGTATGTATAATAACTTCTTTATAATTACATAACTTTATCTTCATACTGTAAAGCTTTTCAGAGTTACATGTCTCTAAGCTTTCTTGAACCCAGTTGAACTAGGCTATCTTATGTCATCGAAATGTGGGTGAGATGGCTGTTAAAGAAAACAAGTAAAAAGTCAGAAAACACATTAAAACATATGAGAGGTCTCTTTTTTACCTACATTTTCTGGTTTCCTTTTTCCTTCTGGGTGAAAATTATTTTCTAATATAGTCATTTTTTTGGCAAATTGGAAAGCACCAAATTCCAGCCCTCCCCTGTGTGCTATGAGGGCCTGTAACTTGGAAACGTTTCTTAGTATGAAGGTAAAAATAGCTACATTACTGTAAATATACTGGATGTTTTTCAGTATATACAGTGGGGCAAAAAAGTATTTGGCAGCCACCGAGTGTGTAAGTTATCCCACTTAAAAAGATGAGCCTCAGACAACATTCTGTCTCTCACAGTTGAAGTCAACCTATGCTGAAAATTACAGACCTCTCTCATCTTTTTCTGTGGGACAACTTGCACAATCGGTGGGCGCCAGTTACTTTTTTGTACTGATTTTTCACAGTGTGACCTAATAGTATATCAGTAAATTAAGAGCAACTGAATCAATAATGCTTGATAAGCTTTTAAAAAGACAACGTATTATGTATGATGAAATTTACAGTAATAGCTTTAAGAACTAAATTAAAGAAAGCAAACCAGGATAAAATTAAATTACCTAAAAAGCCAAAGCAATGAAATTGAATCAAACTACAAGGTAATGACATAAAAGTAGAGAGTGAAGTTTTGCCTTTATCGGCTAGGATATGTTTACAGATCACCGAATCAACGAAACACACCAGCTGTTCTTAATCTACCATCAGCTCTTGGCTTTGTGGTGTCTGAGCCTCATTCACATTCAGTCACCAGCTGAGTTTCTGATACCAGTAGAAGTTTCTCAGTCGGGGGGCAAGCAGTCATAATAGTACATGAAATCAATTTCTATCTGTTTCGTTCTGTTCAGAGTGTTTTTTCCTACAGAAACTCAAGGTTGGCACACAGCGGGTTTTCAGGAGCTTTCAATATCAATAAGTGGAGACAAGGAAACATTTGTCTTGAGAAGTATGACCTTGGGCACATAGAGAAATAATATTACATGGGTCTGCCACGGTGGTATTCAGGGTGGCCTGGAAGTGTTGTGTTTTCTGTGTTTCGGAAATAAATGTGGGCGACTGTGGGTCCCCAGAGCAACTAATGGAGCAGCTGAGTATTCCCGCACTCCTGCAGAGAAAGGTTAAAATCTCCTTCCATAGGACAGAACATTGAATCCATTATGTTGTTGTTGTTTTCTTATGTTTTTTTTAAAGAGCCAGTTGTTTTTGATTTCATTTTTGAAACATCTCTCACCTCCAGCTGTTCAATCAGAGCTGCCGAGCACCAACAGCCAGCAGGGTTAAACTGGGCAGATCTGAGAGCTTTCTGTCCTCAGTTGATCTGTAGAATCGATATCTGGACCAATCACTGTATATTTTAATAGCTGAATAAAGCTTGGAAAATGATTTTTTTTTTTTTTGTTCATCCCATGTGCTCAGTTTAACCACAAGAACTGGCTTCTAACTAACAGAAAACAAATCAAAGAAGTACAGTGGTGAGCAGTTTCATGCAAATATCCATTCTTGCTTCAAGAGTAATAAAAAAAACCCTAAAGGTTAAAAATTTGCAAACAGTTGCTTTGCATGTATTGCATCATTATTTTGCAGGTTAACAATTCAACTGCAGAGCTTGCAGAAGCCACTTTAATACTGTAGAGTCAGGATTTAACAAAGACGCTTCGCCTCAGCTAAAAAATTAAGAGTGCCATTCTTAATATCAGATAAAAATTGTTATGGTTCTAAGAAAAACTAAACTTTTGGGAAAGATAATGCAGACGCTAAATATTTATCTAATGAGTAAGGCGAATGTTTATAATTGATAAGGAGGATGAGATGCGTCATCTGTGTGATTCAGTTCCAGTTTTCTGCATTTAATCCTCTGCTGTCCTTGGGGAAATATTATCTGATTCTGAATGCTTTGTAATATTTTTTTTTAAATTTAATTTCTCCATATCATACTTAAATTGCTCTTTACTCAGAGTGTCTGTAAGTCCTGGAGAAGCCCCCCCCCTCCCCATGCTTTTTTTTTTTGCCTTGGGCTCCCATTTTGTTTACTTGTTCAGTTTTTGTTATTTTTTCCCTCAGTTGAACTGAAGCTCTGAACATGTATAGTGGCATTGCCCATTGTCAGATGAGCAATGTATTTATCAAAATAGATCATGGCAAAGTAAGGCGACGTAAGTGTTAAACGAGTGAAACTCTGCTGGTCTCTGAGATAGGTGCTGCATGTAAATGGTACCCAAAGCACTTTGACACTACAAGCCACACTCACTCATTCACACACAGTTCTTTATTCCATACTCTTTAGGTAGGTTATCTATCCCACACTCTCACTCTTACACTGATGGATGTAATGGGGTAATTCGGAGCAATTTGGGGTTCAGCATCTTGCCCCAAGGACAATTTTGACATGTGGAATGGAGGAGATGGAGATCACACCACTAACCTTCAAATAAGTGGATGACCTTCTCTGCCTCCTGAGCCACAACTGCCCTGCACGTCCATCTATCACCCAACCTCTACATGCTTACTTTCTGCCTTGCTAAAGGTACATAAAGATATTATCTGTGTAAGCCTTGAACACTGTCATTAGTCATGAATACCAGGGTCTCTGCCTTTTGACCCTCTACCACCCCTAAACAATGGGTCTTGTTTTCCTTTTAGACAAAAGCTACAGCCTTTAACTTGGCTAATGTATATTTCCTGTTAACTGTTTTTTTACCACACGAAACAGGATTTAACTCAACTCAAAACTATAATCACAGCTAATCAGTGAAAATAAAAAGCGCAGCACCTATAGACAGAACATTTATTGTTCAATTCTGTTTGAACCACCACACATTTAATATTAGCATTGTAGTGGGTAGCTGATAGAGTTACACTAGTTTAAATGACTTTATGTAATTTATATTTTATAAATATTATATGCTGTTGATATGCAGAAACATCAGCTGTAATTGAAAGGTTGTAAGAAAATTAAGAGCAGAGGAAATAAGAAAAACTGACTTTTAGACTTTGAGGACATCTGAAATGTGACTCACAGGGTGTGAACACTAGCATAACATTTAACAGTGTGCTGTAATGTAAAATCTTCTTTATATTTTATTCACTGATTAAAACCTTCATATTAAAGGTAACCACTAACTGTGCAGCATAAATGTAGATGAAGTATTAGAAAGTATTATTTCATCATGTGATGTGTGGAAGTATAAAATATAATGAAACTGAAGTTTTCAAGTCCAACATAAATGCTTCCAAATAGCAAATTTATGCAGTTACCTTCAACTATTCAACAATTAGACAAAAGTAATAACTCAGATCCGTAACAATAGTTATTTTCTTTTGTTGGACTTGACAGTGAGAAAGTGTGAATTTGATGGAGGCTTTGAGACACTTTTCTGTTTTACAGTCAATGTATCAGTGACCCTAACGGACTTATCTACCAAAGACAAACTTTACTGCCATTTTCCTCTTGACGTGCTGTAATTTTGAACCGTGCTTGTAACCAAGAGTGTAATTAACATGTCTGGTTTATATTGAGGATAATAAAAATAATGTCAGTTGCTCTTGTGGTATAAAAGAGCTTTCAGCGTTCAGGAAGATTGACATAGTTAAATGAAGTACAAAGGAGAGGGCAGCAGAAAGCAATCGCCTCACATTATGTTCGAGGCTGCAATTGCAAGAGAAATATACGCAAACACATTTTCAAACCCCAGTCCACATTTGTTGTTCACTGTCATCTCTATTCAGTGTTGCTGGCTTATGAAATGCAGATTCTATATTTGAGCTTCTTTCTTAAGATAAGAGCTTTACTCCCACACCCAGCCTCCCAGAACTTACATTTGTGTTATTATATTTATAAGATGTTTTTGAAATGATGCTGAGAGGGGAAAATGTAATTTCTGACTCAATTAGATTCAGAGGCAAAATTTACCAGAATGCATGAGCTGTGGCATTGATGCTAGAGGTGGGTGGATAGTATCAATATCAATCAATACTAGCATGATAGGACTGATACTTTGTTTCTATTCTCTAATTTCAGTATGTATTCCACTGAATTGTGTTAAATTATTATTATTATTTTTGAGGGGAAATGAAAATACGGCTCGAACATGCACTATGAGAAATGTCTTTTTGTTTCCACTGTTACTTATATTTTACTTATAGCTTATAGAACATTTAAACAGCAGAAGCTGATCCAGAGTCCTTTAAAGACAGAAAATTTTTCCATTCCAGGTCTCCAAAAAAGTAAGAATTGCAATGTTACGTGTTAAGAATTTGCAAATTGGTAATGATTATCTCACAAGCCATGATACATTGTTCTTCCCTGCATAAGCTGTCTTTATATATAGGCTAAAAGTATCGGTGTTGGTATCAGCAATACTGGCACTGTGTTTACCTGGTTTGACACCAACATTTGCAGTATTGCACAACACTAGCTGATGGTACTTTTGAGTGGTAGTCAGAGTGGCTGGTGGGCATATAAAGCCCAGGATTGTGACAACATAAACATGTCCCTGTGGTCCAGGTTTTTTTTGTGGATGATTTTGTCATTTTGTTTTGCTAACCTAAACATCTGTCTCCTTGAGAATTCAGGTAAATTACTAACCCAAAGAAAACAATTCAAAGTCGGTGCTAATAAGAAACTGCAGTTGAATTGGGGTCATTATGCAAGTTCTCAAAACTGGGTAGTGACTAAATGAGAGTTGAGTCATCTTTAATTAGTACTAAAAAATATTGTAAATTCAGAAACTCGTTTGAGAACGAGACCAAAAACTGTGGCAACGTGAAAATAGTTTCAAGGTCATGGGTTGAGCTGAGTGCTTCAGTTAGGTCAGTTTTTACCCCACAAAGTCTGAGTTATTCTGTTTATTGAAATTCTGCACAGAGGCAGCTTTGTTCTGCACTGCACATACCTCTCTGCTAAAAGTGCAACTGAAATCTTTTACAAAGTTATGTAGAATTTCAAAATAAAGCATTTCAATCAACTGCTGTAATAACTTGCCAGTCAACATTTCCTTTATTGCATTTTGCAACTTGACAAATATATAAATTTCCTCATTATGTTAATTGATAGAAGACTTAATCTGTTTAGCATTACATTTCCTTCCGGATGCAGAAATTGTTGTTTGATTACGTAATCAATATTTCTTCATTTGTAACACAGACAAAACCATGCTTGGATATTGACACAGATTGTTACTGATAAGATTTTATTGACACCAATCACATTATCAGTCGTGCTTAAAGTCTGATTGTGTATTGATTTGTTTATTGGTTCCTAATTCACTTTTCTCTATGGAAAAAATGAGGAACCTACACAACCTCTTAGACTCATCCCAGACATTTATTGTCGTTGTCTGAAAGAGAAGAAAAAAGATATGCAGGTGGTTTACTGTAGGTCCTTGTTTTGTAATATACAACTATCAGAAAAACATTGGCACTGATAACCGTAGTGGCACGATTCCAGCGGATTAGACATTCTGTTAGCTGCTTCTCATTTGGAGCTGATTATGAATTCTATCCCAGTTATAGAGCTGCAACTAACAATTATTTTCATTGCTAATCTAAAAAACATAGTAATCGCCAAATGCCTTAAAACCAAAATAAATCATTTGGTGTTTAACTAATACCACCACAAGAATACAGTGAAGGCAATTATCCCATTACACACATGCAAAGCAGCAAATCCATGAACTGAGAAACTGGAACAAGAGAATGTTTTTATTTGTGATTAAAATGCTTACTACACTCGGGCCACTTTATTAGGTACGCCTGTTCAACTGTTCATTAACTAAAATATCTAATCACAATCACATGGCAGTAAGCCAACGCATTTAGGCATGTAGTCACTAGTCTACTTCAGTTGAAAATGAGCACCAG
The DNA here is from genome assembly GCF_900408965.1 of Simochromis diagramma. NCBI lineage: Eukaryota > Metazoa > Chordata > Actinopteri > Cichliformes > Cichlidae > Simochromis > Simochromis diagramma. Next base: position 6,993,566 of record NW_024386892.1, on the reverse strand, counting down.
AAATGTAATGCAAGGTGATTTAAGAAAGTTTGAATGTGCCAGATGGGCTGGTCTGAGTATTTCAGAAATTGCTGATCTGTAAGAATTTTCCCACACAGCCATCTCCAGGGTTTACAGAGAATGGTCTGGGAAAAAAAAGGTTGAAAATCCAGTGAGCAGCAGTTCTCTGGACAAAAATGTTTTGTTTATTTTAGAGGTCAGAGGAGAACAGCCAGACTACTTTGCGCCAATAGGAAGGGGAAAACTAACTGTAGCAAGAACTTCTTAAAACCAAAATAACACATCAAACAGTTGATGGTCTACATCAGCAGAGGTCCACACCAAATCTCATTCCTGTAAGTTAAGAACTGTAAACTGACGCTACAATTCACACAGGCTCACAAAAACTGGGTAAGAGAAGATTGGAAAAACTTTGCCTGGTTGGATGAGTCTTGGCTTCTGTGGTAACATTTGGATGGAAGGATCAGAATGGATCCATTCTGCCTTGTATCAACAGTTCAGGCTGGTGGCAGTGGCACAATGGTGTGTAGGATATTTTCTTGGCACACTTTTGGCCACAGCCTACCTCGGTATTGTTTCTGATCACGTCCATTCTTTGAAGACCAACTGTACCCATCTACTGAAGGATGGATCTATCAGGATAACCTGCCTTGCCATAAAGCTCTTTCTTGAGCATGACAGGGATTTCAGTGTACTTGAATGGCCTCAACAGTCATCATATTTCAGTCCAACAGAGCATCTTTGGAGTGTGGTGGAAGGGCAGATTTGCATTTTGGATGTGCATCCTGCAAAATTACAGCAACTCCTCTATGCTCTCAGGGCAACATGGAACAAAATCTCTGAGGAATCTTTCCAGCACCTTATTTAATCTATGCCACAAAGAATTCTGAAAGCAAAAGGGTTCTAACCCAGTACTAGCAAGCTAATAATACCAATATTTATTCCTAATAATAAAGCATTGTGTGATTGTATTAAACAAAAGCACAAAATCGAAGCAACTGACCACCTAAAACTCTGGAAATTGTAGCACTGATTTACCTAAATATTATTTTTTTACTTATTCTGTTCAGTCTCTATCGTGACATTTTAGTCTGAGAGTTAATCAGAAAAACCAGCTGCATGTGCAAATTTTTATATGTAATGTAATATCTGCACTCTGAGTCACACTATTATATGATGCATGTACTAGTACACTTCCTGAAGTGAAGAGAAGTACATGCACACTTGTGCAAGTCTGAAGGAGAAATAATGGTAAATGCTAGACTCTCCGTTCCCCCAGCTTCTCCCTGGACATTGCCTTTCTGCTGTTTGTATGGAGATTGTCTTTGAAATGCTATGTAAGGCTTATCTGAGAGCACCTTAAGGATCATAGCGTGTGAATGCATTCATGTGTCTCTGCTTTGACTCCAAGCCCCGAATGTGAGGTTTTATCTCCCCAAGAATGTGACAAATAATTCAAAAAGTTATAAGACAGCAAAGCACATATAAACAAGTTGCTGGCTGCTTGCGTTTCTGTCCCCATCATCACCCATCTCATTACCTGCAGCATTATTCATCAATACTCCCACCTCGAGCCCCCTCTTCCTCACCAGCAGCACACATATACCCCCACTGGGAAGGATGGCAGCCTCTGACAAGCCCAGAGTAAATGGGCACCTCATCTTAGCGCGTGTGTGTATATATGTGTGTGTGTATTTGTGTGACAAGTGCTGACAGTCCAGGAGTCTGGCCTCGTACAAGGTCAGCATCTGTGAGCTTCATCAGTGTGTACGAGTGTGTGTATGTGTGTGGGTACAAACAATATACCACCTGTGCCCCCTGCCATGTCCGCACCCAGCAGATGCTCTGAAAGTCAAACTCAGACTTACAAACACACACAGCGAAACACACACCTAGGCACGAGTACCATGCAGAGTTATCAAAGTCAGCCGAGGTTAGCTGTAGTGTTATGAGTGTGATAAATATGATAAAATATGGACCATAAATTCAGCTCATATGGAGAGGAGACGGGGCCTAAAGGCTCACCGTGACACACACAAACACGCAGAGAGAAAAAGATACATGTATCTGGGGACAACGTGTGTGGCTTAAAACAATGGACTACTTCATCAAGTTTCAAGAGTGTTATCATGGTGGATGTAGAAGTCCTTAAAACAGTAAATGGAGATGTGAAATTTTAAATTACAAATAATTATAACTGGAGTGGCCACTTGAGGCCGGCTTTCAAAGCCAGTTAATGCCCGGAGACAAAATGTCCAGTTTTACAGCAGAAAAAAGCCTCTGTCAATATTTTCTGCCTATATAACAACTGCACGATGTGTGAATACCTGTTATGGGGTAAAGGTGCACAGTGCCCCTCCTTCGCATGTACCTGAGGCCTGGTGTCAGGGGCTGTGTCTGAGACCCTGTGTTTTGTGTTATTGTTAATCTTTGATGTCATTATGGTTTATCACTGCTAGTGTTTTGGTTTCTATTTTGTATTTCTAGCTCCTTGAGTTCTCTAGTATTTCTTGATTTCTAGTCTTTAGGTTTTGTTTATGTGCCTCCTCTGTGCTCCATGTTAGATCTACTTTGTGCTTTCCTGCTCACGTTTCAGGTGTCTATGTTTTTCCTTGCCTCTGTGTTCGTGTGTTTCCTGTTTTACTTTGAAAGTCTGTGTCTTATGTCAGTGTATTCTGTATTGCTTCCTTTGTATCATTATGTCAGATTAGCCCAAGCTGTGTCTCCCCAGGTGTTTCCAATTCGCTCATTACTCTTCTGTGTGTTTAAGTCCTCTGTCTTCTTGTGTTCTTTGTCAGGTCGTCTGTTGTCTTCATGTCAAGTCATGCTAACAGAGTCTTGTTTTCGATGGCACAGGATGCTCATGCACGGATTGTTTCAGTCATGTTTTTGCATGTTCCTGCTCAGTTTCATATTCTTGTCTCTTGACCTCATTTTCATAGTTAGTTTTAGTTTAGTTTCGTCTTTGTTTTGTCTCGCCGTGGTTTGCTATTTATTTTCCATCAGCCTAAATAAATGGCTTGCTTTTTGTTATACTTAGTTTCCTCTCCTACGTGTCTGCTTTTGGGTCTGCTTCGCAAACACACCAGCTGCCCGGCCATGACACCTAGTTCCTTCTGAAGCTGAGATCTCACATCATTTAGGTTGGATTTTGGATAACCTCTATATGAAAGTCATCTCTGTACCCACTCAAGACAGAGCCTCCAATTACAACATGTGCCACAGGCTGTTTTGTAGAAGTGTCAAGCTGAACTGAGTAGAAGAAGTAGGCATGAAGTTAGAAACGAGAACAGTTAGACAATCTGTCCAGCTTTCGAAGTAAAAGCCCTGTGTTTCTGAAACACCCCTGACGTGATTTCAAGCTTTGGAAAAAAAAAGTTACAAACCTGTATCTGAGATGCACACCTGGTGTACTCCCGGGGCAAGACATAAATCTCGGTTGCGCCAATGTCAATGTGCTGTAGCAATAAAAATAACAAAAGAAAGAACTTGTGCTTCTGTCATTTAAAAATAAAAATATTCTTGAGTTGGAAAGAGTTAGGCTTTCACTTAAAATTTCAAATAAGGAAGTCAGCAAATGTACAAGGAATCCCTGTGAGCCCTTTAGATTTTAGATTTCAGTTCTTTCTACTCTTAGATCTCAGCAATGTCAATGAGTGGATATCCCCAGTATGGTGATCTCAGGCATATAGTTTTTTGCTGTGAGCGCAGAAGCTTCACACCTGCTGTTCAAACTCAAGGGGCAGCCAATCTGTAGAAATTTAAATCAAAAAATGTTCAGACAGAGGCTGCACCAAGGTCCAGCAGAAGATAAAAAGGATTATTGTGAACTGTGAATCATGCAAAGCCAAATTTAAAGGAAAACAAAAAGGAAAAACTTTTCTTTTACTTTATTAGCAAAGAGTTTTTAGAGTCCTCTAATAAAAACAACAACAACAGCCACAAAAAACCCAGACAAAAAATTGATTTGAATTTTATTAACACTTCAATAAAAGCGTCTGGTATGTCAAGACAGAATGTTTGAATTTTAAGCAGGGTGAAAACAGTGCAGCTCGATGGGAGGCAATACTGTCACACCAAGAGCCAGAGGGAGGCATTATTGTTATTGTCTCCCTTGGTGGTGACTCACTTACAATGTTGCATTGCTATTAGAGAGCAACATAAAAATAAAATCAGATTAAATGCACATGACAGGAGGCAAACTCTCCGACTGGAGTCAAGTGTATGACAAGCTTGTGTCATTTACTGTGACTGCATGATTTATTTGGCCTCGCAGAGAAGAGCTGGGAGTTTTCTGATTCCTTTCACCATCATTTCTACAGCCATCAGTCAAAGATGCAGAGCAGGCACTGTGTACGAGCGCTCGATAAATGGGCTGTTAATGCTGCCAAGTTACATTTGCAGTCTTTGTTATTTTAATTCTTGTTTGTGAGTTATGTTTTGAACCTCTGGTTTTTTTTTCATCATTTTAATAACGCTATCAGCACTGCTCAGCCCTGCTTTTCTGATTTTTTCCCCCCACACTGTGCTACACATGAAGGATTATGATAGTGAGTGTTCAACAGTCGAGCATGTGATGAGAACTAGTTGGATTTATGGAGATGAGAACCACATCTGTCCATCCATGCCAATTCCTTTGTAGCATTTGTTGGGTAGGATGCACCTGAAAAGTTTATTTTCTTAATGGCTGACAGACAGCTGTTAAGGCTAATTTTGACACCAGAGGTAATTTAGACTCATCAATCAATCAGCTGTGTTTTCTTGAAAATATTTTAATATAAAAGCAGCAGGACCAGTAAGAGAAAATGTTAATTGGCAAACCAAGTATTGATGCTGAACACATTGGAGGATCATAGAAATAAAAATTTTGTGATTTCCAAGTAAAGTATCTGCAGTTTTTAAAGATTTCATGGTTATAATGAGGCACTGACAGCAGTTCATTGGGGTTAAAGAAAGATCATGGTTTGATTTAATAAAGAAAAAGCAACCAGATTAATATTTAATGTAAATAAGGTTCTTTTCCTGGCTTTAACCAAAGTGCTTTTCTTGTCTTAAACTAATCTGATGCCCTAGAAGCTTTATTACTCAGATCCATATCGGAAGCGTTCTTGTAAACTGTTTAGAAAAGGGCTGGCGGTATTAAAAAACATAATTGGATGATCCATATGTCTAGCACCGTCTACTGCGGTCTGACTTCCACCAATCAGATCAATGAATGACAAGAGTGCCTAAGGGGAAAAACAAGATGTAGTTTGAGAAGCTTTCGGGTTACTTAGCTATGCATGAAGCATATTAATGGAAGACTGTTGCAGAAAGATTGTGGATAAATGACATTCATAAGGAGTCATTTTCAGAAAGATACCGAGCAGGTATTGGGATGAACCATCTGTCAGCACACCAGAAATGCATGTCACTGAAAATTTATTGAAAAACTTTTTTTTTTTTTTTTATAGGATTGTCCAAATAAATGTTCACATGAATTTGTCTTCAAAGGTAAACTACAGATGGGAGTCTGGTTAGAAACTCAAGGGAGTCTACACTGCAAAACAAGTTTAACACCCCCAGAATATCTGGCTTTACTAAGCCTGACAATTATTTTAAACAGCCTCATGATGGTGTTTATGAACTCTTTAAGTCAACCCAAGTTTTCTATGGACTGTATATAGACTATGAAAAAAGTCTGAAAAGTGAAGCCTTATTGCATTCCTTCTAAAAGCCAGCAGAAGGGGATGACTTGTGTGACTGCATAAGGAAGTTATGAGAAAACAGCTTCTGACTCACTTGGTATATGACCAAGTCTGTGCATTTTGAATGCAGCTACACTGACATAAAATAGGAATGTTTTCACCACATGACCAGCTGCAAAATTGGACAGGTGTAGATATGCATGTTTTTCCACACAAAGAATGAACTATACTTAAAGATGTACCTTGAAGTCAAAATGTAATATAGACTACAATGAACACAGCTGCTGTAGCCCGAGGTAGGGGAGAAAACTGACAAACGCAAACTGTGTGGAAGACTTAACATGCTTAGGACTGTAAATACCTCAGAGTACACATAAACTGCACTGGGTTAAATCAAATCAATTTATTTATATAGCACTTTTCACAGGATAAAAACCACAAAGTGCTTCACAGTAATATAAAACAGAAATACATAAAATACATTAATAATAAAACATACAGCACAAATCTAATTAAAAGTCAATCTAAATAAATGAGTCTTAAGTTGCTTTTTAAAAGAATAAATACAATCAAGGCAACGTAATGATGGAGGGAGAGCATTCCACAACCTGGGGGCCACCGCTCTAAAAGATCTATCACCTCTGGTTTTAAAATATGTTCGAGGGACTACCAACAGCCTTTGATTAGAAGATCTCAGGCTGCGAGAGGGAGCGTGGGGTTCTAAAAGATCAGAAATGTAAGCAGGGGCATCACAATTCAAAGCTTTAAAAGTCAGTACCAAGATGAATGAATTCTGAAATGTACTGGAAGCCAGTGTAATGAACGTAACACTGGTGTAATGTGCTCTCTTTTTCGTGTCTTAGTTAAAAGCCTTGCAGCAGCATTCTGGACTAACTGGAGACGGTCAAGATTCCTTTTGCTCAAACAAAGAAAAAGGCTGTTACAATAATCTAAGCGAGAAGAAAAAGCATGAATAACCATTTCTAACTCAGACTTAGACAGCAAAGTTCGCAGTTTGGAGATGTTTCTTAGCTGAAAAAGGCAGTTCCTAATTAACTGGCGAGAGTTTTGTTCTAGGAACATGGCAGAATCAAACATAACACCAAGGTACCTGAGGCTCAGGTGAACAGATGAGCCAAGAGAACCCAGATGCTGTTTGATTAGAGATATCTGGTTGTCAGGGGCAATAATTAATGTTTCTGACTTCTCAGAGTTCAACCGTAAGTAGTTGTCACCAAGCCACTGTTCAATGGAAGCTAAACATTTAATTAAAGAGGACAGTTTATGGACTTCCATCGGCTTAAAAGAGCAATAGAGCTGAATATCATCAGCATAGAAGTGATAAGACACCTCAGGGAACTGCCTAATTATAAGTCCTAGAGGTAACATGTACAAAAGAAAAAGAATAGGACCCAGAACTGAACCCTGCGGTACCCCACATGTCAGATCTTTAGAATGTGACATAAACCGATTCGCAAAAACACTAAAAGATCTGTTGGAGAGGTACGACTGAAACCACTTCAAAGCCAGACCGGACACACCAACTACGTCCCGGAGCCTGTTAATCAGGATGGTATGATCAATGGTGTTGATGTCAAGTCCAACAAAACCATGACTGAGGATGCTCCGGAGTCAGCTGACATCATAATGTCACTAGAGACTTTAAGTAATGCGGTTTCTGTTGAGTGACTTTTACGGAAACCTGACTGAAATTTGTCATAAATTTCATGTTTTTCTAAAGAAGTGGTAAGTTGATCTGCAACTACTTTTTCCAGAATTTTCGATAATAATGGAAGCTTGGAGATAGGCCTATAATTCTTAAGCTGAGTTGGATCCAAACTGCTCTTTTTTAATATCGGCTCAACAACAGCACTAAAAACACCACTGCACTCTACAGGAAGAGCTGCAGTCGTCTCTATTCTCTCTATTCTCTTAAAGTGGTGTCAGAGAGGCTGATGTTGTCCAAGATAAGGACAATGCTGGACAATACCTCCCACCCACTCCATGACATGCTGGCCAGAGACAGGACATCACCCAAATGCACTAATGCACAGTACACAATGCAATAGTTACACCTTCTACAGAAAAAATAACAAAGTTTTGCAGTGTAGACTAAAATGTCAACCATATATATATTTAATCTTTGTAATACTGTGGGTTAATAATTGAGCTATTAGAGCTATATATATTAGAGCTAATTTTTATATTTTGTAATTTTGTGATATATTTAATTATTTAATTTAGTTCAGTTTGTTACTGTTATTGTCTTGGAGCAACTGTAACCACATAATTTCCTTGGGGATAAATAAAGTATTCTGATTCTTTTCAAAATGACTTTAAGGCATATCATATCGATATCTTAGGTAGTTTCTCATCTTGAGTGAGACAAACAAGCTTTTCTTGTTTCAGTTGTGACCCTGGTTTGGTTAAATGATCGTGAAACAAGTAAAGAACAAATATGAAATAAAAATGAAACCACTGAAGAGGTTTAGGTCTTAGTCACACAAGTCCTTAGTGAAACTGGGATATGACCACGGCAGACCTGGCAACACATACATGCTTTTCAGCATACTTTATTATTATTTCACCATTGCTGTTAAACCCACACGAACGGCCGTAACTCTCCTGCTGCCAGCCGCACACATCACCAACAACAACCCAATAGAGAACCGAGTACAATATTTAAGTTGGCAGGGCATGATTGAGGGTGTCGTACAGGGGCGTCCGCCTTCCCTGCACAGCACCGCAGACCATGCCCCACCACAGAAACAATAAAAATTGCAACAGAAACTGGAAAAGGAGCCCATTCACCTTCAAAGTAAAAGTTGAGCTTCAACCAAAATGAAGCAAAGTCCGTGTTGGCTCAGGGAGTAATTGGCTACTGTTTGCCAACAAGTTGGTGTCTTCTATCCAAACTTATTGCTACCAGCTTGTTAGCAATCAAAGCTCTCCTAACACAAAGCACAATATACCTCTTTGCAACCAATTCTGTTTTGTGGCTGCCAGGGAATACACATTTTTCCTTAGCAACCCACAGTTGCCAGGCTGTCACTAACCACTCTCTAGGCATGTGTGACAGAGGCCTTAGAAATCTTAGAAGGTCAACAAGTGCTTTAATACAGAAAAGCAGCCCCCACTGCTCTAGTCAATATTTTTCTTTGAGAAGGTTTTAAACAGCTTCTTTCCACAGTCTCTTGCCATGCATAGAGAGGGATAGGTGCACAGCCCCTCAAGTTACCTTGACCAGGCAGCCCAGTATTGAACCACTATTGTGACACCTTGGGTTAACGTTACCCTGCTGTGTCAGGGTAACTTTACAGTGCACCTCTCAGGCTCTGGTTTCGCAGTAATGCACTTTGTAAGACCACCTTTCACTTTAACCACTTCAATTTCTAATATAGTTTTACCACCAGTTCCATCAAAATGTAATGGATGAAGCATGTAAGTACTTCTCAACAAAGGATCTATCATGGTCCCTGTGCCTCCCCGGCCAGCCCAGTATGGCCAGTTTGTTGTTTTGCTTCACATGTGTATATATAGCGCAGCAGTGTGATTAATAAAGAACTGTTTGAACCGTGCTTTCTCAGTCTGCGCCTGAGTCCGTTCCACCGCCGTGACAGGATCAGACCATACTTCTTCATTATCTTATGTAAAAGTAAACTGAATATTTGGCTTTTAAACTCTTTAGAAGATAGCTGTATAAAAACTTAACTTCCACTTTACAATATTAGGTAATTGACCCCTTTCACTGCTTTCTAAAATTTCGTAGCCCTAGTGATTAACTGATTTGAAACAGTTTCACCCTCAAATGTAGCAATGTGGTACATTTCCTCTATGGCTTAGTAAGCCCATTATTATATCTTCTGTGACATTTGCAGAGGTGCACTATAAAAAAAAGTGGATATTATGGTCACAAAGCATAAAATTTGAACTTTAAGTACAAAAGTGGATCGAGCACTGTAAAAGTTGACCATAAGAAGCTAATAGCAAATAACAAAGAAACAAAAGTTGTGTTAGAACCACATAAAGTGAAATATTTTAAACAGACATGCGTAAAAGAAACGAATACAATTAATTTAATTAGGCTTTAATTCATTTTTTAAATAAATACAGATATTATGCATTTTGAACTTTAAATGGCATACTGAAGCTAACATTCAGAATTATTCCACTGCAGCTTTACGTGTTTTCTTCTCAAATCACACCAATCTTTTTAAATCATTGATTTTAGACACATTCAACCTTTTAAATAGGCTGCATTCAAGACCCTCTCTATCAACACCACTCTGTGGAAGTACAGGTGTGCTTCTCTTTAAATAATGTTAACAAATTCATCACTCAGAGCCCTGCTTCTGATTTATGTTTAAAGATTTCAAACTGTGGTTAGAAGAAGGACTGTTGAAATAAGTTTTTATGGATCCAAATTATGTATTAAGAAGTAATTCAGATGAAATATTTGTTCAGCTGGTCTTGATTTAGAGTGGAAAGCCCCTAAGTGCTCACTTAGAGGTTATGAAATTCAATGTTCCAGACCAGATAAACTGAAAGAAAACCCAAAACAAAATTAACTTTGCAGCCCTTCATGCAGGAATTTTTCTGCATACATTGACTAAAGTGCAGGATTTTGTCCAGTCAAGTCATGTGAATATGATGAAATTATACTTGGAAATCTATGGGCACAAATGGATGACTGCTTCCTAAAGGTTTCTATGCTTATATCCAAACATCTGTCTACCTCCTACACTGCCTCCACACTCTACTCCACTGACAAACACACTTTCACGCACCAAATCTTCTCCCAGTTTGAAGCTTATGTACAAACTACAGTTCGATGTTGTTGAAAATATTGATTTTTTTTAGTGCATATAAATTTCGAATATTTGAAATGGTCTCAAACTGTTTGATACACCAGTACCAATTGTGCCTTCCTGCTTTGTCTCGCATGTCCAAATATGCTCCTCATCTGACTTTTACACAATTATTTTGACTTTTTATCTTTTCATACAAATCTTGACTTCTTTGTTGTCAGTGTTTTCTTAAACTGTATAATTCAAGGAAGGGCACTAAGGTAGAAACTCCAATATCATCTACATCCCCAGATGTGTTCAGCACAGGTCTGGGGATATACTACATGGATATATTACATTATGAACAACATGCCTCTTGAAAGTAACAAGAGCTCCATTGTTTGTGTTTTGCAGAAGCATTACTGAACGAGACATTACTCTTTCTACAGGTACGTGTATTTCAACATAAACATGCCTATTAGAAGCTGTAACATACATATTACAAAATAAATGAAATAATTAGGTAAAGTCAGATTGCCGAGGCAAAGAGGTGTGCTTTGAGATTTTGAAGCAAACATATATTGTGCTATCACTGATACACTTAATGAATTGCTCTTCAAAGCAAAAACTAAGCCAATCGCATAATAGCATCTCGAGGCATTTAGACATGGAGACAAGTGCAAAATGATCTGGTGAAATTCAAACTGACTATCAGAACAGTAAAGAAAGGTGATTCAACTGATTTTGAAAATGTAATGATATTTGGTGCCAGAATGAGTGCTTCCAAAACTGCTGATCTTTTGAGATAAAAATGTCTAGGCTTGATAGAAAATTGTCCCAAAAAGATCAAATATCCAGTTAGCCACAATTCCCTCAGTCTAAATGCCTTGTTGAGGTCAGAGGAGGAAGACCCGGCTGCTTTGAATTAATAAGAATGCAAAAGAAACTCAAATTCTTACAACCAAGTTAAGCAGAAGAGTCTGTGAAATAACAACAGGAAATTGAGACTATAATTCATGTGGGCTTAGAAAATTGGAGTCCAGAAGATTGGAAAAGTGTTGCCTGGTCATGAGTTTCCACTTCTAAAAACACATTTAAATGAAAGAGTTAGAATCTATACAAAAAATAGAAGCATGGATCCATCTGCCTTGTATGAATGTTCAAGGGTACTGGGGGTATAATGGTTAGGGATATTTTCTTAGCATACTTTCGGTCCTTTGGGTATCATCTGAGGATTATCTAACCGCCACAGCCTACCTGAGAAATGTTGTTTCTGATGGCTGTTCCGGCAGGATAACACGCCATGTCATAAAGCTCAAATAATCTTAAATTGGTTTCCTTAACATGACTGAACGGTTTCACTGTAACCAAAGTGAGCTCAGATCCAACTCTAATAAAGCTCCTTTGGGCTGTGGTAGAACAGGAGGTTTGCACCATAGATGTTCAGCTGATAGATCTGCAGCAACTGCGTGATACTATTAGAGCAATATGGCATAATGTTTGTCTTGCCTTCCGGTGTGCCTTGGGCAACAACATTTTTTTAAAAGTTTTAAAACCACTGGGTTATAAAACCCCTGCTTTGAAAAACAACAATTATTTTTTACTCAACAAGAAACTTGGAAATCAAATTATCAGGGACTTGCAGTGCATGAAGCTTTTGCCACTAGCTTCATCATTATTCAGTCAGCAATGTTACATTTCTGCTGTTTACTGATCAAAATCCAAAGTGTTTCCAAACTGGATGGCACTCTCTCGAGCTGAGAGGGGTTGCCATCTTTACCACGCAGTTGTTGTTGAATTATTCCAGGTCTAAAATGACCTTCACATTGGTCAAAGCAATGGGGAATTGTCACAGTGTTGAAGACCCAAAGTGTACAACTCAACAGGAGTTCAGAACAGAAGGCAAACTTTAATACTAAAATCCATCCCAAAAATATAACAAAGACCCCACACCCAAAATTATACCACAAGTCCAGACACACATTCTTCTCTAAGTCCAGGAATAATTTATAGCACAGACTGAATTAAGCAGAGGACGCAACAAAGGACAAAAGGAAACACAGTCGTATATGTACACATAAAGGACTAATTACTCAAGAGGAATAAGAAACACAGGGGAATTCTGAATAAAAATTAAACAAGAACTCACTAAAGGAAACTAGTACTAACATGAACACTAATCCTTAGCAAAATGCACAGAACAAGGCAACACAAAGGGAACGAACAAGACAGAGCAGTCTGCTTAAAAACAACAAATGAAAATGAACCAGAAAATGACAAGAACTATACTCATCTGCTAGGAAGAGCACAAACTAAACTCAGCAGAGACTCTGTAATGTGATGTCACAACAGAATAATAAGGAAATAAAAACATTTATCCAAAACTTAAAATGACGTCGAAACAAACCAGCAAACCAGGAAAAGCACAGATCAGATCTGTGGACCACGGCAGGAATTTTATGTTTATATGATGTTTTAAACACAAACAGCTGTTAATGTAATTAAGGTATGTCCACTGTTAATGCTCACAAGTTTGTGTAAATATAAAGATATAAATAAACCAAGTGCCTTTAGTTATTTAGCTGATATCTGTCCACATATGTTCTCTAAATATTTTGGGGAAATCATTCACTAACTAATCTCTCCTCAAAGCAACAAGGGATTTGAAGCATACAACTGTTCCACATAGTATTTCCAACTTTGCCTCACTAAATCGAGTATTGCGGGTAGGTAGTGCTCCAATAACTGCCCCCAGCAGCACCGTTTTGTCACAGCAACACTATTTTTCTGGTGGTAACCAGGCTTGGCGTTTTAAGCTCCTTTCATCTCCTCCCACAATTGAATATTAATCTTCTCAATTTCAAATCAATTTTTAAAAATCAATTATATATTCATATCTGTAATTGCTGTTGACAGCATCTACATAAGAGCAGGGTAACTGTAATTTCTTTAAGGACAGTCAACACAGTCTCATTGCGCAAACACTGAATCCACTTGGTCAGACTTATGTGAGTAAATCAGAAGGAAAAACACAGAAATTGTTTGAATGTTTTAATTTGTTTTACACAGAGTGAAGCAGAGTGGAGAAAGGTTCACCTCCCAACTAGCACAAACATACATCTTATAGACACTCTCTAGCTTTGGTATTCTGTTTTAAGCTCCCTGATTCTCCACCATCTCTTAGTATAATCTCATACTGCCATGACCTCATATCAATAATTCATTTAGCCTAGAAAAAAAATATCAGAACTGGCTCATGAGCTCCAAACTTTTAGTTCCAGCGTTAGCACTTCTGGTAAGGCCAATTTTAGCTTTAGATGAGCAGTATTTCCTCTTGGCATCAGACATGAGTCCTGATTCTCGTCTTGTTTTCTTTGAGTCTTTCTACCACTTCAAGTGTAAAGTACATTTTCATTGATTTCTCTTTTCTTCTTACTTGTAAGCCCATGTGCATGTGCATGGAACTGTTTACTGAGTATGTCTGAAGTGGTTTACTCAGAATTGGAGGCTTTATACTCATTCAAAGAAATTCATATTTAAAGAGCACATATTTCAGTTTTTAAGGAGGCATATTCCATTAGCACACAGTCTTTAATCCTAGTTGAATAGTCATGATATTCTAACTTTTCTGGCTATTATTCAACATTATAAGGAGGATTGATTTGCTCAGACTAGGTGACACTAATCGTGGGTTCGTGGTTGGCTGTGGGGATTGTACTAAAGACATCAAGCATCATTTAAAACGTGAACCACCATGTTTAAACCATTTTGTCACGACAATATTGAACACGTAAAAAGAATGTAACTTTTTTGGTTCCGTGAATGAATGTACGTAGTACATGATTGCTGCTTTCACTACACTGGTCAAAGTTAGAGGTAAGGTTACAGTGGCTTAATATTTGTGAATGTGAAATGAGTAACACAAGCTTTTTTTAAATGAATTCCTAAATAATACTATTTATTAAGTGCTCTTTTACAGAAAAAATAAATTATGGATTTTTTTTAAATCAGGGTTTTTCTCTAGTAGAATCTGAATCGTGGATTGCAGTTAGTGGTGAGTCTTTTTTCCTTCTTTAGCCTCTATGTAGTGTAGTTCTTCACCTCCTTACGGTGTGTCCACACAGACAGCGACTAGCAATGACGCACCCCCCAGGGACCATAGAAAGTCAATGACGGATTTTCTTTTTTTAACTTCAAGGTGAACAATTAAAGTGACTACCAACGAGAGAGAGAGGATACTGTTGATTGACATATGACAGAGTACCCAGTGGGCAACCAAAGCCTAGGGAGCTTGGATCGTCTAACGACCAACCGTCAGCTCCAAAGCGATGTGCAGCAAGCAAATTGCTACCTGTATGCATGCTCCCCTGGGCTCAATCTCCAGAGGAGAACAAGGACTACTGTCACTAACATTTCAAGATGGTGGAGAGGCGGTCTAGCCAATTTACTGGAGAGGCAGCTAAATGACATCGTAGAACTGCCACAACAATGATTTGCTGACCCTGGTGGTAGGGCCGTTCTAATTTGGCAACAAACCAAAATCAGTTCAAGAAGGAAGGAACTAAACATAATTTATGGAAATACAAAGTTTGAGTAAAAAGCTGTTTGGCAATTAGACTCCTAGGAAAGCTGTACAGCAGAGTGGAGTGCACAATGGTGGTAGGAAGCAGGACAGAGACCCTTGAGTTTAGATGCTGATGGTAGCAGAGATGAAGCAGGTGGAGATTTGGATGAGGATCTCTATTTGGCCAGGATGAGGCAGAGATAGTGAGGACAGAGTTCCCATAAATGAGAGTCTGAAAAGCAAAATGGCAGAAGAGCAATGAGATTTAAAGCACACTGGACAAAGGCTAATTGGGTCTCAGAAGGTGAACAAGAAAATGATTGGATTGGAGTGATGACTAAAGAATAAAGAATAAAGTTGGCAAAGCGGAAGTGATATAAGAAATAGACTCACAGCCTGAACACCCAGGAATGCAGAGAGAAGAGTGAATATAGATCTTCCTTATTGAACTAACGCATAAGCTTCATTTATTTTAATCAAGACTGAGAGCATGGTTATTTAAAACGATTACACACTGAATATAGAAAAATAGTGGATTTATTGAACTTTAAAAATGGAACAAAAAAAAGATCTTTTTAATCAGGTAGATTTTCATGAACTTTAAATATTTCATGAATTACTTAATAAATGTGCAGCTGGCAGGAGAGATTGAATTTGCAATTTTTGAGAAGGAAAAAACTAACGGAAAGGAATGTACTGATTGACAAAATGAGAGCATCATTGCTAAGGAGAATGTAGCACTCTAATCATTTTATCTCGATTTGTCAGGGATCAGGAGAGATTTGAATGCGGGACACCAAGGCAGATAAAAATAACAAAAAATGAGCCTTTGTAGTAATTTGACTTTGCATCAGTCGTAATAAAGTACAAAAATGAAGACAAAGCGGGGATTGAAAAACTACAAATGGGAGCAATAGAGACACTGGGAAGACATGGAAGCAGAAAATAACATCTTGACAAAGGGAAAGACAAGAATATACACATGGGACTGATTGTAGAAAGAATCCACTCATATAGGATGACAAATAAAGACGAGAGCACAAAGCACATGAAACACAAGCAAATTATATCAATAAAGCAAAAGAGTGCTGGGTATAATGCGTTACACATTAATAACATAATCACATTACATTTTTCTGTAAAAGAGTAATGCAGTTTGTTACTATACTAAATTCAGTAATTAGATTACAGTTACATTTGTTGTTACTTTTACTCATCAAATAAATATGCTTTTTTACTCATTAAGCACTTGCGCTACAAAGCTGATTTCAGTTTGTGTGCTGGAGTAGGAAAATGGTGGAGTTGTCTACAGCAGCGGTCCCCAACCCCCGGGCCTCGGACCGGTACCGGTCCGTGAGTCGTTTGGTACCGGGCCGCGAAAGTTGAGGCTCAGGCGTGAAATGTAAGGTTTTCAGGGTTTTTATTGGTTTTCAGCGTTATTTTGTTATCGTTTTTATCGTTAACTCAGTTTTCCTGGGTCTTTTCACGTGTGTTATGAATAAATCTTCTTTTTTTCGGTACCGGTACTAGTTTTATTTTGTTGTATTTATCCGCGACACCTTAAAGGCCGGTCCGTGAAAATATTGTCGGGCATAAACCGGTCCGTGGCGCAAAAAAGGTTGGAGACCGCTGCTCTACAGTGACGATATGGACATTACTTCTACTCGCAAGCATCTGCACAGACAGCATGATAGCACAAAGTTTTCCAAGAACCCAACTTTGTGCTGTTGACTTTGTGTTCTGTTCCACTTGAATCTGTTCTGAAGTTTGCAACTTTGGTCCAGTCTTACAGTCTTAGTCTAACCTTGCAGTCAGTGAGCAAAACATCAGACCAGATTTTCACCACTAAAAGCACAATGTCAGCTTCACATCTTTCCGAAAACAAGTAAGGTTTATTTATATAGCGCATTTTGAGAGGAAACCGACGGACTGCTTTATAATACAGAAATAGGTATGCATCAATTAAAATGGTATAGATAAAACCATAAAAGCATGCCTGCACGGGTGGGTTTTTCTTTTTTAAGATATCAATAAGTGTCCACAGAGCTTGGGTCAAATGGAATCAAGTTCCACAACTTGGGCTCCTCAACCTCAAAAGCAGAGTCACCTTATGTCTTAAAAAAAAGGGGTATTTACAGTTCTAAATAAATGTAAATATGTTAGAGGTAGAAATGTGTCTTTTCCTTGCCAGTTAAAAGCATTGGATTTCAAGTGACCATTCCTATGAACCAACTAAACACGACCACTAGGTCTGCAGTCATATAGTTACTTAACTGTAGACACACCAATCCTGTGAACACACCTGTGCCCCTTTCCTAGAGCTTAAACCTGTCTTTGACAAAAATGCAAGGCAGAGGAAGAGGGGGAGTGAGACTGAGAGGAGGAGTTTGCAGACAAGGTGAAGGAGGTTGCAGCCAAGCTAGAGGAAGACCCGGAAGATGAGCAGGAGATGTGCTAAAAGAAGAGGAAGAATCAGCATCTACGTGCCAGAGCAGCCAGGAGTAACTCTTGCTCTTTGTGCTGCCATCACACAGAATGGGAACCATCATGCACATGTCAACTTGGGTCTTTACAACACTGCTCATCCTCCCATTTATAAACAGATTAAACACTGTCATCACAGCAGCAAACAAAACGGACCAGATGTGGCCCAAAAAGGATGTTACTTTGAAACATACTCCACTTTCCTAAACCAAAATGAAGAGGTTTTCTCAGCAAAGCTGTGGGAAGTCTATGATCTCCAGCTCTATGTGCAGATTACACACATGCAAGCCACGGAGGAGGCCTGTGATCAAATTGATGTAGAACCTGTACAAGGATTCATCTCAAGAAAGTTGAATGAGAATATAACCTGTGACATCAGTAAATATTGTATAGGTTATTAAAAAACAAACAAACGTGCATTATTCATTCATTTATCTTTTTTAATAACTATACTAGCGAGCTTTTATCATGTCATGGTATGGCCATTAATAGTGTTAAAATGTGGTCTGATGTTCAGAACAGACACTCTTGAGCATATGGAGAGTTTGTCTCACATAGTGTTTTGTGACTGTGATTTTGTACTTTAATCATTAGGGCAGAAAGTATTTTAGGTTGATTACAGTAGTCATTTAAATGTTCATTTAGCTGTGACTGAAGTGTTTCATTTTGGAAAAGATCAATCCTGCTCTGCTAGTTGGGTGTGTCTTTATGCTAATTGCACTTGTTTTGATAAAATGGATGATGTTTTCAAAATTCTTCTTAAGCAACTGAAAAAAACCTGAACTGTATTATATCTAAGGAAGTAGATATGTGTGTTGGAAACACTATTGCAGTCTTTCTAATCACCAGAAGGGGAAATTCCTCTTGCAATGAAGACGTTTGGCTTTATAGAAGTCAATGAAAAAATGGTGTATGACCTCACTTGATGTGTGACCTAATTTCAAGCCTTATTTAATAAAACATTAAAATAAGGTTTAATAAAATATTAGCTGCTCATCTATTTAATTAAATAGACAAGCCACTAGGGTATGTTTTAGGGTGTGGCTGTGTTTGATAAGTCCCTATTTTATCGAATTGCCCTGTCTCTGAGCATCAGTAAGAAGCTCATTCTTCTGATCTTGTTTGTAAACATTCAGACCAAATTTGGCCAACAGGCTAAACTCGAGGCTTTAAATTGAGGCATTATCTTGATAGAAGCTATTGGTGCACAGTGAAATTGTTACAGGATGACTGTACGCTCTACAGGACATTTGCAGTTGTATATTTATTCATCAGTAAACCTCAATAGCATTTCTAGAACTGTTTTGATTGAAAAGATGACTTTACTACCACTGATCAGGCATAAGCAGTTGTACTCAAGTGTCTCCTGCTTCAGTGTGTTTTCAAAAAATGCTTTTTTTTTGGGTGTGAAAAATATCAGCTTCCTTTGAATTGAGATAAAATACCAGGAAAAAACCCCAAAACATTTCTGATAAGGTCAACTCAGCATAGACACTCTCTGAATCTACATTTGCTCTTCTTTGGGTTAGATTGGGTAGGTGAATATGGTGACGTTAAAGTGAGATAGTGAAAGCGCAAATATATTGCAGGCCTACAAGAAACAGAGCTTGAAACAGAGGTTTTGATTGTAAATAAATTAATGGTGGCATTTGACGGACAGCCGCTTCAAAATCCTAAACACTTGAGTCTGAATTGATCATCATATTCAGCTTTTTCCACAACAGTAAATTATGGTAAGACCTCAAGACATTTTTCCTCCTCCCCACTGCCAAAATCTCAAAATAAGCTGACAGGTTACCAGATTTTTTTTTTCTTGTTTCTCTGAGTACAGGAGTAGCTGCTTGTGAATCATTTTTCTGTTGTTTACAAGCTCTGGTTTGCTGGTAATTGGGCTGAGTGTATGTATAAGAATTGAACTGAAAAATGCAGCAAAAAGCCATTTCTGCAGAGCCAAACAAAAGACACAGTAGGTGTTAGGATTGTGCTTGTGTGCATTTGTATGTGCGTTTGTTTGTAGGGGGTCTTGTTTTCCCCAACGTGTCCTCACTAAGACAGTAAAAGAGCAGATCTCATTATAAATAGGAAGAGTTTCAGATTTAAGCCGTTATAGCTGAGGATTACAGTGAAGGTTTTGGTTTGGGGCTGAATTTGGGGGTTTTCAGTGACAAGCAATGTCTCATAGATACAATATTAAAAAAAAAGTGCTGCATGCTTACGTGCAAGTGTTCTTATTTCTGCGTGCGTATGCGTGTGTTTGCAGGTGTATGACAGGGCAGCATATGGCTAGCCCTGCATGTAGTGAAATATTAAAAAGCAGTGTCAGCAAGAAGGGCACTGCATGTGTATTTTAGTGCGTGAGCGTGTGTGTGTGTGTGTGTGTGTGTGTGTGTGTGTGTCCCACAGGGAGAAGAAATCTGCCGGACATAGACAACTGGGCATGACAAGCTCCCACAGTGACACACACACACAAATGCACTGTCTCTCCTCTGTCTCTGCCAACTTGTTCACTTGGCCTTATCTGCTGTGGAGACTAAATGCCATCTCTATCTCGCGCGCGCACACACACACACACACACTGGTTTTCACATCTTAGTGAGGACATCGAATTGTCATGATGCTTTCCCTAGCGCCTTACCCAAAACCTTACTATAACCTGATTGTAAGCCTAACCCTAAAACAATTTCTGACCCTCAAACATGCTTTCAAATTTGTGAGGATTGGCATTTGGTCCCCACAAGTATAGCGGCATGCCAATGTTTTGGTCCTTTCAGAGATTTTTAAACAAGTAGACACACACACATACACAAATGCACGCAGTGTTCCAACGCAAGCTCATTCGAGTGCGTCAAATACTGCTGTTCTTTCAGATGCTGCTCGTGACTGACCGTTACTCACTAGATGACCTTTGGCAGTAATCCTTGAAGCAAAGAGATGATGGTCCCCTTCTAAAAAGCTACAATGTCCACATTAGGTGGTTAGAGGGTGGAAAGTCTCATAGGCTGATGGGCTTATCAGCCAAGAGACTGTGGTCCACATCCCATTTGGACCATTTGCTTTTACTTGCTGGTTAGTAGAGATCCAAATACAGATCTCAACCTGTCTCCAAAAGCTTGATTTGATAAAGTCACGCCTGTATGAAACACACAGTTAGGGTGATTTATTAAGCTTCAGATTTTAGGGAGGCACTCTATATCACTTTAAAAACAATTTGCAAAACTGGCCACGAATAACAGTGGACAATCTGATGATTTTCCATAGTTGTAAAAGCTCAGCTGAAATGGAATTGGGTCATTTTAAAGCCAAAATGGATATGTTGATATGGATAAGTGTCATGCCAAAGTCCCGCATAGGATGAAAGACTTTACATTTTTCTTGAAAGATATACAAGTGGAAATTTTGTCCCAATTGCTTTGGAGTCAGAAGGTCACCAATATCATGAGGAATAATTCTCTGGGGATTGTAAATATTCAGAGCGTATTCAATGCCAGTCTGCTTTTTGTGGACAAAAGCCTGACAGAGGGACCAAACAACTGTTGGTGACATCTGCAGGCCCGTCTGCAGGCAGAGCAGGAAAAAAACATGATGGACTGGCACAAACAGGAACACAGAAAATGGGGAACTGGCAGAAATGATGAAGGGAAAGGAGTAGGAGCAGGTAGCATTTCTTCAGTTTCTCTGCCTGTGCTTCACTGTGGCAAAAAAAGGGAAAAACCAATATATATTTTTTTAGTGCATGTCAGGTTGAGTCATTCTGTATTCTCCATGGTTTGATACCTACTGATCTGTAGTGGCAGGCAGAATTTGACAAGGGTTTAGCGGGCCAATTAGCTGTGCGTTCACAAAATATAGCGAAAATGTCAGGGTGTTGTATTGATTATGCTAATAGACTCCCTGTTTTGCAGGTCTGAAAACTCAGACAAAAAACTGCAGGTTAAACCACAACCGACACATGACTGACAGTAAAATGATTCAACCACACAGAAATTGACGTGTAAAGGCATGTGAATCGCAGTATTTGTGAGCTTTTTTCATCACTTTTTAAAAATCTTTTTCCTCTATGTTTTGGAAAGTACAAAAGCTAAAACTATAGAAAGGAGGATAAACAGTTTAACATTTATTGAAATTCCATGTTGCAATGCTTCTAATATTTCTGGCCTGTAAAGCTTAAATCAAAGTCATATCTCTATTAGAAAATAATCATAAACCACAATCCAATTTTATAATGGCATAGTGTTAACTGACTCTACAACTTGTTCTCATCCAAAAGCATCAGATACTGCAGTTCTGTCTGAAATCACTGGCCATATGGGCTATGCACAAGGTGTATTGTTTGTGCGCTGTTGCACCAGCCATATCGATATTGCGCTGTAAGGGCAAAAACTCATGTCTGAAATAGCGGCACACTGAAGGAGGAGTGCTGGTGGTGTTTTCAATGACAAGCCAGATTTTCGGCCAGGAGACCACAGTTAGTAATCCTTTTAGGAACCAGTGTTGCACGGTCTGTATCATGGCATCATCAGAACATTTTATATATATCTGCTTGATAAAATAGTAATATCTCATTCCCTGGGAAAGGGCACAAGCTGGCCCTACAAGACTTTTTTGTCCTTGTACTACCACCATAAAAGTCTGGCTGTAAAATTATAAATGTTTGTATTGTACAGATACCTCCAAGTTACTCTTTGTATAATGAGAACTTGATAGATCCAATAAAATATGAAAAGCGTATGAGAGCAATAGTAGTAAATTATTTTTCTGCCTTGTCTTCTTACAGGAAATTAGTAAGAAGTTCACCGGCTTGCCCCAGAGTAAATTTTTAATGTCCCATTCTCCACAAGCTTGGCAGGAGAAGAGCTAGTGCTTTTGTACAGCAGGTCCAAGAATGCAAAAGCCAGAGGATGTCTGAGAAACTTCACTCACTGGGACTCGCTTTGGAAACAATGTGCCATCATCTCTGAAGTTCTTCATGCATCTGTGATGTTAGCAATCCACATCACCACAATTCTGTGAATCTTTCCTATGTACCCAAGCTTGTTCGGCTACATCGATGTTTGTAGGTGGTTGCTGGCAGATGCTGTGAAACTGATTGTGAAAGCCCCCACAGTTGAGACAGTGAGTGGCCCAACTCTCCAAACTTGTGATCAAGACAGTTCTCCTCCACTTGGGGCAGCAATTCTTCCCTGACTATTCTCTGGAGATTAGTTAGTGGTAGGATCTCCCAAGGCAATATGGTCCTGAGTGATAGACCAGACAATCAGCAATTCAGATAATCCTATTGAAGAAGAGAACAAGGAACCACTTTATCCTGCATGGGATAGTGCTACTGAGACCTCAGCCTGGAGCCAGATATGAGGCTGGAGCTGAAAGGAAAAGGATGAAGGTCGGGCTGTCCAAAGAAGAAACACAGGCCATTTGTTTGATACTTTTTGTTGCTGCCCTTGCTAGTTGGCTAAACTAATGATTCATTTTGTGTTAATGGACAAAGCTGCTAACTGTTGGTTCTCAATCATTACGCAGCCACGAGCCACTAGTGGCTCCTCTATCTCAAGTTGCGAACCACCATCCTTCTATAGTATTTTTGACTTAGACAATAAGCAGTTGTATGTAAGTTGTGCCACAAACTGGCATATATAACCAGCCAACCAGAGAAAAGTGTAACCACATTGCCAACAGGCCTCTTGACATAACCAACAGGGGTTAAAATATGTTATGGTCATTGAATGTGATTAAAATGAATTTAAAAGTTTGGAGCTAATCTTCAGAGTTCAATCTCTATTAGTTTGAGGTCAATTTTGACTGTGTCTTACTTTTAGATTAGTCGACTGGTCTGAATTTCTTCACTCCTCTTTAATCGAGTACCACATAAGTCCAAAGATAGAACAGATCTTTAATTTTCATGTGAACAATAAAACATGTATCTGTGGAGTGTTAAGTGGGTAGCAGCTGCTTCTGAATTCAGTGTTGGGATTCTCTAAGCATAGCTTACAGACAGCAGGAGCCACTTTCTTCTCTAATGGTAGCAATAACTCTCACACATACACACACCGGGCTTAATGGCTTTTATAATGAATGGCCCAAGATAGTGGGCTAAATGGTGGTTGCCATGGTGATAGGGTCAATCGATCAGGAAATATCGATTGACCATCGATAAGTTCCAGACGGCAAGCTACTGGAATAGAGAATGAGTTGTGCGCGCGGTTGTGTGTGCGTGTGTGTGTCAGGAGGATGCATGGGGCAGGGTATATTGTGTGCATTAGCTGTGTGTTCATACTGTATGTGAACATGTAAATAAGTTAAAGTGTGTGTCAAAAATTTCTCTGCAGTAGTTTAGATGTTGCCATAATGTGTCATGGCGCCTGAATGTGGGTGATGTAAGCGACTACCCCAACTTTAGTTTGGAGCGTTAGTCACCTCACTCACCTCCTGATGGGAGGAATGAACCAGAACTATCTCAGAAGCCCCATTCAAACAGGATTAACATTACAGGGCGAGGGGAGGAAGATGAAATATTCACTGTTCTCCTCGGTAATTTAACTCATTGTTCCGGATGGCATTTTAACCATCTGGAAATTACAGAATGTGGTCTGTAATAGACGTTGAGGAGGACAAAAGCAAAAAGCCTCCCCAGGGAGACTCATGAGAGCTGAAGGGGAGGTGTGGAGGTCAAAATACACACTCTCTTTTGGAAGCTTAACTCAGATTTTAACACACAGAAATGAAACTCATATTAACACTGATATTTTAGAGGTACAACCCAATTACACTAAACTTACAGGGAAAAATTCACAAGTTTTCTGCAGCGTATAATATTCGAGTATGTTGTCTGCATACATAAAATAATTTCATGAACTTTTAATGAAGCCAGTTATTCACAATGTTAGAGAAATTGGGTCAAACAGGATTACCTTTACCTTACCTAGCTGGCATCAAAATAACTCATTTGACAGGCTTTTGCGGAGCCTTGCTCTACTAACAGTTTTGTTTTTCAAATTGGAATCAAATATGTTGATGGTATCACATGTTTCTGTTTGTCAGTTTAGCACAAATCAGCTCTACCAGGAGGAAAAAAAAGCTTAATTTATGAATACAACTACGTTACCTCAAAGCCAAGTAATTATAGAACAACTAGTAAGTGCCTCTGAGACCTTGATTAAACTATCTTATGGACATTTACATGGACAGCTTGAGACCTAAAGGCCAACTAGTGATTCAGCTTGAAGAACCTGTAGTTGGTGCAATCTAATGTAAATTCTCCACAAACAAGTCACAACAAACAGGAAAGCAAATGAAAGGACGGCAAAGTCCCTCACGCTCCTCATTTGATAACAAAATTTACGTCACTTAGACCTGAGGAGACCAGCGTGGACATTTTTTGTGACGAGTTGCATTCTTGCTTTAGACAGACACACAAAAAAACAATTCAAAAGTCTGACAGTCTGAAAGCTGTTATTTCAATGTTTCAAAGTTTCAAAGTTATGGGAATATTTTCCAGACTATATTTTCATGTTCCAAAATTTTTTTGTTAGGACCACGAGTTGCCATTTCACATTTCATGTCTGAAGAATATCTTGTTTTAAAGATGTGTATGGTTTAAATAAAAAACAAATCCATGCGAACCTGAATTTCACCAATGAGGGACAATAAAGGATATTTTTATTTCTATTTCATATCAGTTCAAAATAAATTATTTGGATGATAGTAACTGCCTTAAGAATCACTGAAGACTAAACACAGCAAAAGGCTGCCGTTAAATGCTAGCAATACGAAAGGTCATGTACACAGGGCATGCAAATATTTGACCTTGTTTAATAGAAGCTTGTTCAGATGGATTTATTTCAGTTCTTTATTCAGTGGGCAGAAATACATAGGGACTTTACAGCTTAATATAGCACATAACAAATGCTCATGTGGGCCAACTGACTAGCTTAGAGCAATGTGTGACCTATGTCCAAATATAAACCAGCTGATGTTTAATTTATATTTTTATTTAAAGAGTCACCGAGAGCACAACTTGCTATACAAACAGCTTAAGATTACATTCACTCTGAATTTGTGTACAGATATTATGTTTTCTCATTTGTATATGTGACAAATTAGCAGATATATCGCTGAAAAGGAGGCT
Organism: Simochromis diagramma; assembly: GCF_900408965.1. Classification (NCBI taxonomy): domain Eukaryota; kingdom Metazoa; phylum Chordata; class Actinopteri; order Cichliformes; family Cichlidae; genus Simochromis; species Simochromis diagramma. Next base: position 6,967,922 of record NW_024386892.1, on the reverse strand, counting down.
TTTTAGATTAATTACAACAGTTTTAGAAAACAAATAATATCCCTCTAACTTTTTTTTAGCAGCTATAGGTTGATAGTGCTCGCCTGAACAATCATCCAAATAATATTAGTGCAAAGTTATTGGCATGATGATATAGCTGCTGTGCAGTACTTAAAAGACGACTTCCATGCAAAAGCACTTTTCATCTGTATTAATTTAGAAGGCAAAATAAAAGTTAATGCCTTATAGACTCTCAATTAACTCCACACTTCAGCAATAGTATTGCCAGTGTATGCTTAATTAAGTTAAATCCAAGTAATCAGTAATCATGGCACAGTCATGCTTAGCTTTAACGCCGAACCGCCTATTTAAGGTGCACGGCTTGTCCATCTACAGTTGTGGGAAGGAGACAAATATTGTGTTGAAGACTTATAATTCATCTTTTCTGACTACTCTTTAGGTTTTCCTGCAGTTTAATAGTTTAAACAAAAAGAAGGGGAGATGTTTCAACATCTTCAATGAGATTAGCTCTTCTTTATAGGATTTGCTATTTTTTCCACACTTTCCTCAGTCCGGTAGTTATATCTTTTAGACTTTGAAATGGACAAAATCTTTTCATCAGACTTGGATATCATTAACTTGTCAGTCAAGAAATACCAGACAGAGCTAGCTGACATCTACTATTAACCTTGAGGTAAAATGTTTCATCTTTAAACAGCATCCTTTCATCTACAGTATACACCTCGTGGCTTTACTGATTTTCATGAATTCATCAAAAAAAATAAGAGGAAACATAAACGCTTTTCTACTGTAGCGCAGTGATTGTTTTCCCAATTTACATAAAATACTGTAAAAAAGGCAGCCAAGTTTTTGAGCTTCGATTGCAGATGATAGAAGATAGATTTCTTAACTACTGCTGGATCTGTAAGAGCTTAAAAAAGCAGGCAAACTGCCTCATGACTGTCTCCATAAAGCTTTTATTTCATTCCCATGTGGGCGAGTGGGGGGATGTACAGTATTTCCAGCATCATCTCGGTAGCAAATTAAATGAAAAAGTCAACCTCTGCATCTCTTAGACTGTTAAATGTCAATCGTTAATGTTCCAGGAGTTATTTTTTAGCACTGTAATTAACTTTTTATTGTACTTACCCTGCCAGAGAAAACATCAGAAGCCATTAGATGAACCTCTGGTATTTCCATGGTTACAGAAACATTATAAACCATTACAAACCTTCATAATCCTTTGAATCTGTTGCATAATGGTTTGCAGTGGGTTTTTCCTAATGCCTTCCACTGCATGTTTTGGTGTATAACGGTTCCCAGTATGTGCTGTGTTGGTTAGTAATGGTTGGGCTGATTTACAATAGATTATAGCAGAAGAGCAGACAACCATCATAATGCATTTTGCAATGTATTCGTAACTGGGGTGGTTTCTGAAACATAAAACACCTTATTGCACCTTTACTGGGGGAAACTTTGTCACTTCCTACCAGGGTACATCGCCATGATAAACATATGGTGCAGACCTGATCTGCTATAGAGGAGGTTATGTTCCATTAGAGATAAACAGGTATAAACTCAACTCCTGCTGCCCAGTCAGTTCTATGGAAAACAGCATCACCATTCTCAGAAGATCCCTCTGACCTCTTTTTTGCCTTTACAAACAATTTTATTGTTCTATAAACTTTAATATACAAAAATTAGACACTTCTGGACCATCTATCAAATTTGTACATACTCTCAGCCTGTCTTTGATTTCTGTTTTCATGTTTAATCTTTAGACTACTTCAAAGATTGGCCCTTAAACACCACCGATGTTGGAGCTGAAAGAATAAAATGTTCATCTCGCCCGCCCATCTAAATATTAATTTAATAACAATTGTAATCCATCAGAATATCTGGTGTATTAAGAGCACTAAGACTCTGCACACTAAGACTGCACACTAAGCATTTTTGCCGACTTTCCTTCCTGGCTTCAAATAGCATACACTTTATTAATGTAGCAGGTCTTTTCCAGTCTTACTGAGCAAAGTGCTTAAAGCGCACACACATTCGTTCAGCACTTTCTCTGTTATAGACACGCATACTGCTGATTTGTCTGCAGCAGCTGTGCTGCTTGCAATCTGTATTATGTGTTTAAACTTTTCATATTTTCTAATATCACAGTTTTATCTTCCTTCATAAATTTTCTCCAGAAAACTTCACCATGCTTCTGACTGGTTAATGCTGCCAGTTCCACCCATTTCGTGTGGACATGCACTTAGCTAGACTGGGAAACCTGGGTCGATAACCACCTTCATGTGACGCTTATCCTGCACAGTGCTGTGAAAAAAGTATTCTCTTCCTCTTCCTGATTTCCTAATGTGTTGAATATCTGTTACAGTTTCATGTTTCAGATCATGAAACAAATGTTAATATTAGTTAAAGTAAATAAAAAATAAATATCCATCAGATTTACATTCAGACTTTTGAGCCATTCAGAGGTGGATTTGCTGCTTCGTTTTATAGCATTGTACTGCTGCATAACCCGAGTGTGATTGAGCTTTAGGGTAAAAACTGATGGCTCAATGTTCTCCTTTAGAGTTTTCTGATGGCGAGCCGAAATCTTGGTTCCATTAATTACAGGAAGATCCTGTAGCAGCAAATCAGCTCCAGATTACAGATCACACTACCAACATCATGTTTGACTGTTGGTATGAAATACTGTGTTAGTTTAATGCCAGATGTAATGGGACTAGTTCACAAATTTGTCTCATGAATCCAAAGAATATTTTCACGAAGGTTTTTGAGGATCATCAACATGTTTTTTGGCAAATGGGAGATACGCCTTTTTGATGATTTTGGTCAGCAGTGGTTTTCTCCATGGAATTCTCCCATTAATGCCAATATTACTCTGTCTTTTTCCTACTGTTGAATCATGAACTCTGACATTAACTGTGTCAAGTGAGGTCTGCAAATTTTTACATGTTCTGATTTTTTGTGACCTCCTGGGTGAGTTGTTGATGCGCTCTTGGAGTAATTTTGGTAGGTCAGTTACTCCTGGGATGCTTTACAACTGCTCCAAGTTTATTCCATTTGTGGATAACAGCTCTCACCATGGTTCACTGGAGTCACACATGGTCTTGTAACTGTTTCCAGAACAATGGATGTATTTGTTTCTCATCTGTTCTTGAGTTTGTTTAGATTATGGCTAGATGCTATGTTGACACAAATAGAGAGGAAAAAGGAGAGACAACTGACATGCAACCTGGATGTTCCCACATGTCCAAACAGCTGTCGTCATGCTTGAGGCAATAATAAAGTGTAGATCCAACTGCAGAAACCATGGGAGATCAACTTGAAGATACAAACAAGGAAAAAATGATAATAAAAGAAAGAACCAAACCAAACTTAGGCCAAGACTAAATACACACAAAAGGGAGAATGATGGTACAGATGATATCAAGACAATAACAAGAGCAGGAAAAGGTAAAAAGGTAAAAAGCAGGAAAGTATAAACACAGTACGCCACATGAGGAGCTAGCATGAACATAAAGCAAGTAACTGAAAGAATGACGAAGAATTTACTCAAACAAATGGTAAGACACAGAGAGGGCAAACAGAAGGCATGGATACATTATAACGTTTATTTTTGATTGTATAATTTTAGAAATTTTCAGGAAAACGGTTTAATTCTGTTTATGTCATGGTCTCCGTGCCTGCCCGGCCGGCCCCACAAGGCTACATGTGCTGTTTTGGTTCTCTCTCTCTCTCTCTCTCCATCTCTGCCTAGGGCGGAGCTCACTGTGGGCTCCCGCCCTTGGCCCACACACCTGACAACAATCACCTGTCATCACCGGGAGCACTATTTGAGGCTGGAACACAGATCCTCTCGTCGCTGGATGATTGTACTACTGACATTAGTGTTTCTCACAGCTCCTGTGAACTTGTGCTTAGTAATTTGAGATTTGTGACTTCCCTTCTCTTCTGCTTCAGACCTTCCTCCCCGGACCTGTGACCTCCCTGCCGTGTGAACGCGTGTGAGTGTGAGAGAGCTACCCTGTGATTCCCTGGAGTTTTGGATTCCCTTCACTGTATATATTGTGCACTGGTGCTGTAAATAAACTGTTTTTGGAGACGTCTAACCGCTCTGCGCCTGAGTCCCTACAACCAGATTGTGACAGTTTATTACTGAGTCACTCCTAAAATATTCACATAAAATAATTTTTTATTTGTGGAGTGTTTTTTATATTGAGCTCAAAACCAGTTTTGCACTTTTACTGACTGTAATTAGCAAGCCTGCAACAGTGCAGAGTTGCTGTAGAACAGTATTTGAAAACTGGTTGGACACCACTGCATGACCAGAATTATAGTGAATGTGTACAATCCATTTGCAATGTCCTTGTCTTTGGTGACTATGCCCGAGCCCAGATGCTGTTTGCAAACTGACTATCATGTGCTAAGACAGCAATAACACAGAATTGGTCTGGTATCAGTTTTTAAATGAACTGGGTTCAAGTTAGCACTAACATGCAATCTGTTTGCAATAATACCACAATTAAATGTGATAAATCTTAAATGCAGTCAGATAAGTTCTGTTCTCCTGGCAGCTGTCAAACCCAGACATGTCCATCAGGTCGCCAGATGAAGAAGTGTGATTCGTCACTCCAGAGAACACGTCTCCATTGCTCTGGAGTCCACCGCTCTGCATTTCGCTGGGTGATGTAAGGCTTGCATGCAGCTGCCATGGAAACCCATTCCATGCAACTATCTACGCGCTGTTCTTGAGCTAATCTGAAGCCCACATGAAGTTTGGAGGTCTGTTGTGATTGATTCTGCAGAAAGGTGTCGACTCCTGCGCACTATGCACCTCAGCATCAGGTGACGCTGCTCTGGGATTTTGGCCTACCACTTCATGGCTTAGTTGCTATCATTCCCAACTGATTCCAATTTGTTATAGTACCACTAACAGCTGGCTGTGGAATATTTGAGAGCATGGAAATTTCACAACTGGACTTGTTGCACTTGTTGTGGCATCCTATCATTGCACCATGATGGAATTCACTGATCTCCTGACTTGTTCTTTCACAAATGTATGCATGTCTAGGTGCTTGGTTTTATATCCTACCGAGAACCAGCATATTCATTTATGTCCTTCATAAATGTGCCTTCCTATGTGTTTTTGGCCTATATCTTTTGACTTATTTGAGCTACCCAACTAAGTCCCAGGCTTTCCATTGATATCTCATGTGTTTGGGTGCCATCTTTTCGCTCCAAAGAAGAAGGAAATCACACAAAAAAAACATTCAATGGGAAGATTCCTTTTTCCTCGGTTCTCAGGAGCATATACCTGTGGCCATCAAAGTGATTGTAACATCTAAATTCAATGATTTTGATGGGTGATGGGTGAATACTTTGAGACAATCACAATCAGTGATTATAATCAGTGCAAATACAAATTTTTCCTGGTTTTTGTGACTAAATCTATCAACAAAATGTAGAGAAACATCTTCTGTGTTTATGTCCAAAATATTTTTGCACTATGTTGAGCAGATTATAACTGAAGTTGAACTAAGGATATGCTGTATAATCTTAACCTGTACCACAAGATCAATGTAACCTTTATTTAACCAGGCCCGTCATTAAGAGCACATTTTCATTCACATGGCAGCCTGACAAAAGGTAAAGCCTACTTGGAAAAAAGAAGGTAGCTAAAAAGAAATATCAGAAGTTAAAAGAACAGCAGCATATTAGTTGGTGAAACTCTGCCCCTGGCGATGAAAGTTTCAGTTATGTTTTGTGGAGACTAATTAGTCTCCACAAAATTTATCTTTAATGTAGCAAAATCTCCATGCAACCTTGAAAACAGAGTGAAAGAAGGTGTAGGCAGAGGGTTTAGGATTGGTTTGGTTTGGATTGGATGCTGGTAGAAAAACTGAGTTTCCTTAAAAGGTTCCTGTTCTCAAGGGAAAGTTTCTGCAGCGTTCTACTGTTCAGTCTACAGAGGTCAGTACAGCAAAGCTTTAACTCCATAGAAGACATGGTGCTCTTTAATCTGAGAGAGGAGTGGGTGTTTTTGGTCTTGCCCTTGACTCCCTTGTCATTGCAGGGCTGTCAAACTGATCAGTCGTGTAACTGGAATTAAGTCAGTCACGGCTTAAGTCCAGAGTCTCGGTCCTGCTCCTGCGTCACTTATAGAGAGGCCTGGGCATTGATCCGTGATCAGGTTCTGCTCATCAGCTGTTTTGTTGCTGGCAGGGCAGGCAGCAGCAGAGCGGCAGCTCATTTAATTAATGCGGATTTGACTGGTCACGCTGCCGCCGCTGCAGACTCACAGCTACCTGCTGCCCCGCTGCAACCGAGAAAACCTTCAGCCGTGTCACAACACCGCAACAAAGAGATTTAAGGATTTCTTATGTAATTAACTTGGACCTCTCTCAGCGAGGCCATCACAGAGCTCGTCGTGCGGCTGGCAGCAGAGTTTTGTCATCTTCCCTGTGGTCTAAAAAGAAAAAAATACCTTCGTCTTGTCATTTTTGACAGCTGCTTCAGTTTTAGGCAGTTGAACATTAATTGCCATCTGACACCTTTTAAAAGAGACACAGACAAGATGATGTTCAGTATGGCTGACTTTCTGCCCATCAAGCTGTCTGCTCTCATTTGGTACTGGCCTGTATAGTCATTTGCTCAGGCACCAGAGAGTTTTGACTTGCATTAATACAGCTTGATAGAAAAGTTAATAAAAAATTGAACAGGAGAATGGAAAAGAGGGAAACAGAGAAAGAACTTAATGATATCTAACAATCTGTTTAGGTTTTTTTTCCACTTCTCATAAATCTGCTTAATAAACTCTTCTAAGTGTTTGGTTTGTCATCATAAGTTCTCAGCAGCTGCTCATTTCCCTCTGTGCTGACTGCTCTTTCTTTCTATAGGTCACCATGTTTTTCTAATAGTCATAAATATTTATTAGCATCTGCTGATGCAAACATTCTGTAATTTTTCCTCGTGTATAAAGTATTACGTGCGTAGATGAGTCTACAGTTTATTTCTGTGAATGTGTGTATGTGTCGGTGAGCCCACGCCATATTGCATGTTTGATTTTGCTATCTGCTGGCACCAGCTGTGAAACTATTGGGGATTTAAATATTTAACATCTCGAGATATCATTTTCACAAGCTTCCATCCACCACTTCTGTCTGTCTGTATGCGTGACTGCTGTGCCTCAGTCTCATACATTCGAGTGTGCACACTTTAGCGCATTTTTTGCAACAATCTGCAGGTTTTGTTTTTGTTTACGTGTTCACGAACATAGTGTGTCGATACGTGGGAGTAATTAACATATTTGTGTGCTGTTTCACTTGCAGAGATGCTATACTATTCTAAAACTGATTGTTCTTTTCTAAAAAAACAAACCCATAATTTCATTGTTGTGTACAATGACAATAAAGGCCTTTTCTAGTCTGTACCAATCGCTGGCATAACCCAGACTTTTCAGCACCTGTATGTGAACATATGAAGCACATTTGTGTGTTTTACATGTGATACTGCATGAGAAAGCGCTACTCTTGAAATCACATCATTGTTCATCATCATGTGCTTTTTGTCCTGTTGATGCTTGAGCATTAAACAATAAGCAGCAACCTTTGGTGTAAAAAAACAGAACAAAAGCAGAGGTGCCAAAATTTGCAGATCCCTAAATGGCCACTTGAGGCAGTTATACATTATTAAGGAAGAGGCTACTTTGAATGAAAGGTGCACTGATTTGAATCGCGGAACTGGACATACTGACAGTGTTCTTGGTGTTGCTGCCGTTCTGGGGATTATGTGCACACCAGTGTGTGACACCAAAGGAGGTGCACTGTCTTCCTTAAATGAATTATTAAATGATTCTGCTTAGAAAGTCTAAATATTTGTAACACATCAATAAGACAATGCTCCTGCAGATGAACGTCATCGCAACTATCTCCTGAAGGTGGCAGTCCTCATTTGACTCTTGAGCCTGAGCTGAGTGGACATTCATCCACTGCCTTGGACTACTGCTCTGTTCAGTTGAAGTATACAATCTATAAGTATTTTTTTTTCCAAAATTTCTTTTTGCACTTGGAAAAACACAGACTGACTCCTGATATCAAACACTGACATGTGGCCCTTGGAAAGGTGCCTACACTTACCAAAAGTTGAATAATCAAACAATCCATTTGTGTAAGTCCCTGCAGGGACAGGAGAGAGTTTTATTGTACTTTTACTTCCTAGAGTGAATTTATTAGAACTCAGAAGGCAGTCCTGGAACAGAAGGGCTGCTTCTCTGAGGACTATTGCTGCTGATACCAGAGCATGAAACTCGGGGCTGCCGACTGCCCTTTTGCCAACAAGTGATGGACACAGAAGCATGGTGGCTGCAACTGGGGGAGATGGAGAACACCAGCTATTGTGGGAGGTCATCAAAGGAAAGTGTATGGAAAGATTACCACCATAGACTGGGTGAAATCACACCAGCTGGTGACTTTGAAGATGGCGGAAACTGGACGACTACCTCGCCGTGCATGGGGGGAGGGGAGGGACAACTCTGCGGTGACTCAGGGAGTTAAGGGAACACAGCCGGTACCATCACCATGGAGGCGGTCCCTCCCCTCTTCTGAAGCTTGCCCTGCCCTTTCTACTGTGTCTCCTCTGGCAGTTACTAGGGCCACACCCAGCCCTCCATGGGGCTCTCTGGCATGAGGACAGGAATGTTTCTGTAAAGTACAAACCACCAAGGTACAAATAAGCAATCCATGCGAAAGGTACAAGCTCTTGAATCCCTAAATGTACAACACAGCTTTATTTTATTTAGCATTTGGCAGAAGTGCTGTAGAGAGTGATGAAAACTGAACAAGTTGTCAGTTGGACACCTTGGTAAGGCCCGATGGTAATAAGTATGAACAGGAATGTGGCTCATCTGTCCACTGGTATTCAGGTCATGAACATGACCACTAGGAAACACCTAGTGGTCTAAGATAATTGTTGCTAATTAAGTGTTAACTTAAGATTTCATGTAATTCATATAAACTTAACCAACAACAATTTAAAAAAGTCAGTAAACTTGAGTCGTGAAGAAAGGAAGCAAAGGCAGAGAGAGGTGAATATTACTGAGAATACATCAGACTGCCACCTGCACATGCATACATCTATAAACATATACATATTTATTGTCTTTTCTGGCCCTTCTGTTATTGCAGCAGGGATGTCTCTGTCTGTCTTTATTTCTCTCTCACTGAATATTTCTTTTCCTCCTTTCGATCTCTCTCCTCAACCATGAGATTACCTGAAGGGACAGCAAGCTATCAGTATAACACACACACACACAGACAGAGAAATGCTCACTTCAGTGAAAACACACACACACACGCACATTCACAAGGAAGAATGCACAAGAATGTCCTCCCGAATGAGCGCATGTACATGGGTGAAGATTGAAGGCACACACATGCAGAGGCAGACAGTTGTAACAGTCAGCAGGGACAGTTAGTTGAATAGCACTCATTTAGATGGAATGGCCATTTCATACTACCTGTGTGTGTGTGTGTGTGTGTGTGTGTGTGTGTGTGTGTGTGTTTGCACCGTGCAGGGCTTTGGGAATAAGACACTATTACCTGAGAGAGTCTATGAGAAACTCTGTAAATATTGACAGAGAGCGAGAGAGAGAGAAAGAGAGAGATGAGCCAGCGATATGAACCCTGAGGGGGTTGTGGATTGATAATTTGATGGTTTCACTGGGAGAGAAGATTGGATCGAGAGGAGAGAGAGAGGGGTGAAGATTGGAGGAGGAGGAGAGGAAGAGGTGGGATTTGAACCCTCACTGTTGCCATGGCAGCATTTGGCTGTTAGACGAGTGCAAATGTCCACAGCTCGAAAGAATTTGTGCAGACAACACTGGAGCGAGTTGCATGTCGTTGCCGTCAGCGCCGCTGCACAAAAACAGAATCTCCGGGAGATAAAGGCCTTCAACAGAGAAAATAATTAACTTTTCTTAATTTAAAATTAGCAATTGTTATGAGTCAGCTGCTAGGAGCGGTGCTACGGCAGGACTTTAGGGCTTTCGTGTTTATGTGTCCCATTGAAAAGAAGAATTAAATGTTCCCAGAGGAAAAGGCAGAAAATTAAGTTTCAGTCCCACAAGGGAGTTTCGTCAAACGAACATAAGATCACCGGTGTTAAAAAGAGACAGTAATTATCATCAAGCCTTAACTATCTGGAAATATCAATAGAATCAACTCACTAATTAAATGCTTATGTTACAATTAAAGTTTTGGCAAATCTGTTCATAACTGATAATTCATTAAACACTGTTCACCTCAGTTACTGTATCAAACTTATCTGTGGCTAATTTATCAGTGACTTTAATACAGCCAATCCTTGATTTGGGTTGTTATTGTAGGCATGCTTTCTACTCACCTGCTTTACAAATGATAAGAAAATCATACAGATTGGACTGAGACTACAATGACTAGGCAGTGCAAAAGACTAGAAAACATGACACATTAATCTGCACTGATAGCAGTGGATGGACGATATACGTGAAAGGGCTGCCAGTTAAACCTGAAGCATATTAATAATCTACACTAGATGTCACACCTAGAAAATGAAGACTACAAAATAGGACACGCATATCTCAGCCTCAGCTTCTCTATGACAGATAATGAATATAAACCACAATGTGATGTAGGTCTCCAGATATGACCTTCTGACAGCATGACGCAGAACAAGATAGCGCACCACTTGGAGGTTTCATCAAGTCACTTGTTCATTTTTTCTAGTAATGTCACACATTGAAGTTGTGTTTCTGCCCCTATAATTAAAGTCAGCATTTCAAAAGTAAAATCTGAAAGGATGTGCATAGTATATTCAATACTAGTATTGTGAGTATTTTAGGAGGTGGAAGCTTGAATCTGGAAAAGGGTGGACCTGCTGAGAGAGTTTGCATGGTCCTGGTTCTTATTTAATTCTTGTTTGTTGATGTATTTCCTTCATTTTCTTATCTCTGACTTTCTCTGTTTTGTCTGTTTGTCTTGTTATCTGCTTTTTTGTTTAGTGTGTTCGTGATTCTCTTAATCGCCCTCAACAGTTTCCCTTGTGTTTGTTTCTTCTTTTTGCATTTGGATCCTGTCTACAGCATAATGCTGTTGGCATGAGTCACATTTCAAAAGCAACCTTTCCATGAGTGCTGAAATATTTGTATTTATAATGCATATGGGAAACTATAAATATGAATGTCAGTTTCATTTCACAGTTTTCATGTTTACATTTTTGTCTTAGTACAAAATCTCACCATCAACCTATGATAAGCGATATCGTCATTCATTTTATTATGGGCTTTCTTTCATAATTTGAAAAGCCTTATATTTAGTATTTACGCTACACTCTAATGCACTTGAACTTGAGTGAATAAATAATGTTGCAAGATGAAAATCTGGCCTGATCTTATGTAAAGGTTAATCGTAAGCTTGATAAATGAAGTGCACAAGGTTCGTAAAACAGGGTGGTTCTCACTGCCTTGTGATTAGATGGAGGTGGAGATGACTATTGATTTTACTGAGCACATGTGACATCAGTGTTTAGATCAGCCTTTCATTGATCCCATGTGGGATGAATAATTTCCAATAAATCTGACAGTGAAACAGTTGTTCATCTTTCTCATTCATTTTTGATTTTAGATGTGCATGTGTAATCTATCTAACGATGTTAGAAGGTTTGGCAATAAATAAGACACTTGAGTTTTACAAGCCCATGAGACCAACTAAAGCTTTTAAAAACATTTAACCCGGAGATGCTGTGTTTAACACTGATAATGACGTGCACGGTATATTTTATGGTTTCCTTAAAGAACCGTGAACTTTCACTCTCTTTGAGAAGTCAATACTTGATGAACAGCAAGTGAAACGCATCTGTTGTGTTCCTATTTTCAGTTTAAATCTCATCAGCTGTTGTTTTAACAATTTACTCCTCAGTGCTTTTTCCCACCTACCAGTCCTCAGCCTGGTCTGGATCTCGTTTCACTTCGGCAGCTTCTCTACTAATGAGCTGCTGCTGTGATTGTCAGCCATAGGAGAGGCTGAAAGTTACAGGAAGTTTGAGCTGAGTGGTCAATTTCAGGCGGGTCGACACTGACACTGCAACAAAATCTGAGATGTTTACCCGAGAACTTTCTTTTTTCTTCTTTTTAATGTCAGAAGCTCTTACAGTTTTATGATGAGTCGGCTTTTCACTGACATACTAAAATCAGCAAAATTGCCTGAATTTTAACACTGAAGTTTTAACAGATGGTTATTTTCTGTGACGGAATTATTTTTCCTTTTTACAGTTAATTAATGATTTAATGTTTGAATATCAAAAAACTCAGTTATTTCATATATTTCTTTGCCTGTTTGTGTGGTGCAGTTATAATCATTGAGTCAACTTAAACTGCTGTAACTTTTTTTGCTGTTATGTCGTTGATCACCTAGGCAAAGGTGGCATTTTGAACTTTTCCTTTTTTATGACAAAGATATTTCATCTATTTCATTCTCTATTCTGCTCAACTGAAATAAATGTGTAACAAATGACAAATTTATTTCAGTTGAATTGCTTTGTGTACAGTCATAACACTTTCTATTGCTGCTGTCATACCTCCTCTGGTAGAGTGTGACTGTATATAATTAAACACATTTACTGTGTACACTTTTCAGGTGCATAATTTGAATATTTAATCCAAAAACCCATCTTACTTACAGATTATTTTCTTGACCAAACAGCAAATTGGCAGTGTTCAGGTCAGAAGTGCAATCTTACAGTTTTAGACAGAAAACCTGCTGGGCACTCAAATTCAGCATTGGGTCCTACTATAACTAAGGATAGTGATGAATTTACTAGCCATTTAAAATGAAACAGTGGTAGTGCAAGAACAGAACAGATGCAGAACAAATACTGCATGTGTATTTTACCTATATGAAACTGCTGACCATGCTTGAAATGTCACTGAAATGCCTAGCATTTTGCACCCTGTATACCTCCCAATTAGTTTGCAGATTTTGGCTAACCTTAGCAGTGCTAGCAGCCTTGGCTTCTTACATGCTAGCAGCCACACTCTGGTTGAGAACTTGATTACACATTTAGTTCAGTTGCGTAATTATACTCCACTGTATTCTGACAAAGCCAAAACTTGATGTTTTTAATCAGAATCAGAATCAGAATCAAAAGACTTTATTTATCCCCAAGGGGCAATTAAGATACAACAGAGCAGCATGACGTTGAAGATAACGACAGGGTATAAACAGGCAATAAGAGTGAGATAATAAATACACAGAATACACAGTATATACACAATTTTAAAATTACACAGTTTTAAAATTAAAGTGACTGAAGTACTGCAGAGTAGCGCTGGTTAGCATGGTTGTTATCAGTTCACAGTTCACATACTGACAGTGCTTCATTGATTAGTGGCCAGTGGTGTGGTAACATATTTGAACTGCTAACTGCTATTGTAAATGAATAACAAATAATAAACATACATACGTCTGGTAATCATTAGAAATGACCGCAGTGTTTTAATGTCTAATCGATTTGTCACAGTTAACACCTTCAGTCATGTGAGAGAGAACCTTTCGTAGAAATGAACTAACTGTCTTGATCTCATGTACCGCCTTACAGCTCAGATTTGGCTCAGCTCAGCATTATCCTCTTCCCCACAATGAAATTCAAGTTGTATTCAATTATATACCCTCCCAAAAGATCAGAGATGAATACAAATTAAATTGGCACTCGAACAACATGAAATATTTGGGCGTAACCTTGACAAAATCACTATCAGATATGGCGGACATAAACTATAACCAGGTGGAGGGCAACATTAGAAAAGACCTAGAACGGTGGTCGGCAACACCTACAAACTTCTACTCAAGAATCCAAATAATAAAGATGAATGTTCTCCCAAGACTGCTATACATGTTTCAGTCACTCCCACTTCCTATATCTCAAAAAAAATTCAAAATATGGGACAAGATGATATCAAGGTTTATTTGGGGTGGGAAGAAGCCCAGAATAAGACTAACAACACTGCAACTCCCGAAGCGCAAGGGAGGGATGGCTTTGCCGAACCTAAGGGAATACTTCTATGCAGCTCAATTCAGACCACTTGTTGGTTGGTGTAGACCAGAATATGAGGCAAGATGGAAGGAAATTGAGAAAGAAATCGAGGGAAACAACATTCAAATTTTTATCTCTGACAAACATTTAATGACAAAGAATAAAAGTGGAATGAATCAAATTGTGAAATTTACATTAGACATATGGCACACAGTAATAGAAAAATGTCAGTTAAAAGAACAACTATTTTTGCTCAGATGGTTTAGACATGATAAAAATTTCAAGCCGGGACAATTGGACCAAACATTCAAACAGTGGGAATTAAAAGGGATTACAGCAGTTTGTACCCTTATGAAAAACGGAAGACTAATGAGTTTCCAACAACTAAAAAACAAATACAAATTGGAAAATAGAGATTTCTTTAGATATTTGCAAGTTAGGGACTACTGCGCAAAACAAATAAAATCTGACTGGCTTGGGAAATCACTGGGGGTTGTCGGAAAAGTAAAAGATTGCTATGAACATAAACAATTTAAAGCCATTTCCACCTTCTATAGGTCATTAGAAGAAAATAGACAGGATTCAACACTCTATATTAAAAAGAAATGGGAAGTTGAACTGACCATAAAAATAACAGAGAAAGAATGGCTCAATATGTGTGAAATGCAACACAGTACAACTAATTCGCCGTTGTGGAGGGAATTTTGTTGGAAAAATTTGACACGTTTTTTCATTACACCTAAAATAAAAAGCAAACAGACCTCAAGTTTACAAAATTGTTGGAGATTGTGTGGAGAAATAGAAGCGGATCATTCTCATGTATTCTGGAAGTGCATTAAAATTAAAAAGTATTGGGAAGACTTAAAAATGAATATGGATAATATTTTGAGTTATACACTCCCAAATACTTGCCAAGTGATGTATCTAGGAAACACAAAAGAACACATACAAAAAGAGGACGTGTATTTAGTCAAAATAATTCTGGCCGCAACAAAAAAAGCAATTACAAAGAAGTGGTTACACCCAGATCCCCCCACTCAGCGGGATTGGATCAGTATTGTAGAGGATATCTCAGAGATGGAAAAAATAACATTCAACATTAGACTGATGGGAGGTAAATACGACAGACTATGGAGGAAGTGGAAAACATTCAGAAGTGACACAAATGAAATAACATAATAGGTTTTCTTTTTTTCTGCAACGTGATAAATGGAAAAAGATATGTAAACTCCAGACTCTATGTTTGTTTGTATGTTTGTTTGTTTGTTATTTTCTTTATTGTATGTCCACAATGTTAACATAACCTAATAAAAATCAAAGTATAAAAAAAAAAAAAAGAAAGAAATTCAAGTTGAAGGATCTTTGATGTGACTTAGAAGAAAAGATCCAGTGATGCACTGGCAAAACTGACAGCTGTACTGAAAGTGGTCTAGTGCTCCTTGAGGAGGAAACCTTGAAGGAGAAATTGGGTTACAAGATTAGCAATCCAAGTAGTGACAGGTACACCTCCCTCTCCTGGGGTACTGCCTATATCTATTTTGAGGGACACTGAGGCATTCCCAAGCTAACTTAGAGACAAAATCTCTCTAACACTAGTCCTCCAGCCAGTACGACGCACTAGTCCTCCTGCCATTTATCTAAGATGTTCCAATAAAACATCTTAGTTAAATGGCTCCTTTCAAAGAGTAGCAGAATCCGCTATACTCTGAGCTCCACCCAACTGACTAAACTCCTCACCCTGTCTATAGGGAAGATTCCTATCCCCTTACATTAATCAATTTCCACTGCTTGTTTTGAACACAGAACTTTTATTACTGCACAATTACAAATTCTCAAAATCCCCGAATTTCAAAAAGCTGGAATGAACCCATAAATGTTTGCATTTTTTACTCAGCCAGTGCTTATCAAAACAGTCAAACCAATAATCAAAAGTAATTATTGCACTGTTGCATTGTTTGTTATATTTAAATAAATTATGAGCATTCTTCTTTCACCACTACAAGTCCAGTATTGATGTATCTGTTTTTTCCAGTCATGCTGGAGGGACCCAGATGCTTTTAGTCTGTGTGATCCTGACTGTGTCCTTCCTGTCAAAGCTGAAATAAAACCCACACTCTAATTTTTTTCCCCATCCCACAGGCCCACTTAGCATTCTGGTTTTAGTTGCTTGGCTCTATCTTGATTCACAGTAGGCATATCTTGGTGGACAGACACACATAAAACACACACACGCACAAAGGCAGGAATGAAAGGCATCTCAGTGGAAGTGTGATGGAATCAACGCTGTTGATTTGTCATTTGGTTGGTACACTGCAGGCGGCTGCCAAACAGCCACTGATACGGTTGCCATGGAAAGAGGACTGGTTTGGTGCATGCGAGGCAGAAATCTGATTTGCTGCCATTCTGGGTCTGGTTCATTTTTCTGTTAGATATTCACTCTGCAAATTTGAGCACATGCAAAGAACGGATAACGCCTGCTATCATTCACTTTCTCCACTTCACAGCATAACAAACTTATCATTTTCTGTGGTTTTAAAGTGTAGCTGACAGGAAGAGATGGTAAGATATGTGCTCCAGCTCAAGTTTTGATAAGTGAAAAAAAATCAAAGCTCATTCACTGTCAGTCCATCAGCGTTAGGCTGTATTTACCTTTGAGATATTTATATTTTAGTGTATGCCGACCTTCATATCACTAAAGAAACTAAAGTTAGAATAAAAAAGTCTCATCTTTCCTTGACTTGCCTTTTCTGCTTTATTTACTTTTCATTTTTCAGAATAGTTTTTGACAGGCTTCCAAAGTGAACTTGTTGCTTTTAGCTTTCAGCTTTTGCAGCAGGACATTTTGTTTCTCTTGTCAAGAAAAGTGAGATTTGTGTGAGTCGTGTAGCTTAAAACAAAACTTGTCAAGTGGCAGCATTATACTCCGTACTATGCTGGCAACTACCACTGCAGGAATCTACACCCCAGTCCATTTCTTTGGAGGAATTTTGTTTTCCCACCCGAATGATGTTGTAAAACATGACAAGTTAAAATTTGACAGTTTCCATGACATCATGCTCATGCTGGCAACTTGTATTTTTCTGTGTAGATGAAAAGCATGCATCCATAGAAATGACATCTGATTTAAACTGCTAATGACACGTGCAGATTGCAGTTAGTCAGCCATGACTGCAGTGAAACATAACTGACTGTATGAATCAGTCTCCTCTGCCACACTCCTTACAGCTGTATACAGTATGCAGCAATGGTGCCAACTGCATATAGATAATATGTTTGTTTTCCACATCATATGCATATAAATAGCAGCAATATGCAAAGCTCAAAAGGCTCAAAACAGTTTTAAGGGTTTCCAAAGCATAAATGTTAAACTGGTGTTTAGCTTCATCTCGTCTAGTATGAGGATTTTTTTAATGAGAATCTGCTAACATATAAAATGTGTTTAAATCCATTTATTCATTGTATAAGATCAAGTAATCATTATTATCTTCACTGTTTAATGAACATTTATTTACAGATGCAGGACAGAACATATTCCAGTGACCCTCAATAACAAAAATGATCGAATAAAAAGTTTGTATGAACCACAGTGTACACGTGAAATACACGTATATGTAACGTCAGCAACATATCTTTTTTATATATTATATAATATAAAAATAATGTCACTGTTCATTTTGAGATAAACTAATACTCATAATATACATAATTTGTAAGGAATTGAGTGTTAAAATTCCCAAAAGGTATAGAAATGTTGATAATCCAGATAATTTGTGTAAGGGATGTCAGGGTACAGACATCATTATAATAAGAGTCTGTAGCATTTTAGAAAAGACAAATTAGATGTTAGATGCTTAAAAAAAACCTATCTGCTTTGATAACAGCTTTACACACTCTTCAGTGTCTCAGCCAGCTTCAAGAGGTCGACATCCAGAGCTTTTCCAAAAGTCTTGAAGGAGTTCCCACATGCTGAGCACTTCTTGGCTGCATTTTGTGTGCATGACAGTCCCACTCAGCCCAAACTATCTCAGTTGGGTTTACATAGAGGTGATTGCAGAGGCCACATTATCAGAGGCAGCACTTCATCAGTGTGATTCCGGGTCAAACCTCTCCTACAGAGCCTCGATGTGTGTTTGGGGCCATTGTTCATTCAACAAAAAGAAGAAAAAAGTCTTGATTCAGTGCAGATCAGATGCTAACCTTGAATTCTCGATAAATCTCCAACAGTGTAAGAGCAAAGCCCTGCACAAACCACCACAGCTCCCCATATCCTTTTAAATTTACTTTGAAGTTAACAAAGGTGACAAAAGTACAGATACTAGCATTAAAAAAATACTCCAGTGAAAGTTGAATTACCAATTTAACATATTTTCTCAAGTAAAAGTGGAAAACGTATAATGTATGCATTAATAGATGGGAATGCAGCAATGTAACCTGTTTGTCTTGCATTAAATTCCAAGTATTTTCATACAACCTTACATAACATAGTCTAACTTAACTTGTCTTGCGGCATGTTTCACATTATGAAAAAATATTCTGTCATATGTAAAAGGCTCAATATCTGATTTAAAAACATTAGCACTCATGTAAGCTTTAAATTTGCAGTTTATCAAATACCGCTGAGCAGTCCTTACCTTTAAATATAACCTCTCTTCTTCCTCTCCTGTCCTGTCTTTCTTATCTTTTTTCATCTCTGAGTAAAGTTACCTCTCTTTCTTTCTTCTGCCTGTATAACACAGCAGCTAGACGTTTAGCTAGTCACACACTGTGCAACAAACTGTAAACACAGACAGTTTGTGTGTTTGCTGAAGTTTGTTGAGTTGGTAGAAACATTGCATTTGAAACTGCCTGCCACTTAAAAAAAAATATTACTCCCTTTATGCTCCCTCTGCTTTTGTAGGGTTAGCTGGCTGCTGAAGTCCCGCAACTTATCGACATTTGCAGTCATTCCTGTGTTGTGTTAAAAAAAAACCCAAAACATAAACCCCTGATTGTGGCACACGGTTTTGCATCTTTAATTTATTTTCATGCGATTAATACACAAATAGGATTGCCTTTCATGTTCAATGTTTTATGATGCACGCAAACTGGGAAGATTTAGAATTTGTTGGTCGATTAGGAGCTAGGACAGCAGGAAGTAATCTAAAGCACGAGCAACCATGTTTTTGACATTGTTCCCTGGTGAAAGTAAACATCTACACGATGGCCTTCAAGGTTGCACATAGGCTCTACACTGGTCCAAGTCACAGCCATGGAAATCTCTGGATTCAAATATTTTCCTCCAGCAGTTTATATTGAGATGCTGCTGCTACTTGAACTCTACAAAGCACTGATGTGGATTCTAATCTGAGGTGCTATTAATTGTTACCTCCTGAGGCAGGTCCCTCTAATGAGCTTATTTTTGGCAACAGAGAAAACTCTTGGTCTTCCTTTGGGATCCTCACAAAGGTCAGTTTCATCTCAACGTTATGTGGTTTTTACCTCTGCGTATGAAGAAATCTTTCAGTGTTTTTATTAAACTTAATTTCTTCAAGTAATGGCAGATTTTTTTCTATATATCTGAGTGATGCTTTCCTACTTAATCCATAAAACCAATGGTCTCAAACACCATCAAATGGTTACCTTGAAGATGGGGAAACAGGTCTTAGAGTTGGATGTCTCGAGACTGGTCTAGGTCTCAAGACCACTTTTACGTGGTCTTGGTCTTGTCTTGGTCTCGGATCCCTTGGTCTTGTCTTGGTCTCACTGTCTCGGTCTTGCCATCTCAGATCGACATAGTCGTCGGGAGATTTGGAGACAACAGTATCCATGACACACAACGTAGCGTTCGATAATGTGTCATGCGCAAAAGCATCAGCTCTAAGAGCCGTGCTTACAGAGTGCTTTGTAGTGAATCAGAAGAGTCGACTCCCATTGAGCGAGAGCCGGCTCCTCACTTAATTTCCTTTCGCTGCTCAGCTCTCACACAGTGCTTCAGCTATGCTCCAATCCTTCCATATTGTGGCCAATCACATGCAAGGATATAGGATAATATCATTATGTGAAAAACAGAGAGGGTGAGAGATGCGACAGTCAAGTGGAGCCTGCGTCTGTCCTCTCAGTGAGTGAGTGAGACAGTAGACAGCGGTGAGGAGGACTGTGCATCGCAAAAACGCATAAATATGCCTGACACCCGTAAACGAAGCAGCATCTGGCTGCAGTTTAAAGACTTTTGTCTCGGTCTCAGTCTTGGTCTTGACTTGGTCTGTCTTGGTCTTGGTCTGGTCTTGGTATTGTCTTGGTCTTGGTTTAGGCGGTCTTGACTACAAGTCTAACAGGTCTGCAACCTTGCATGCATCACAGCAATTCTGGTTCATCAAGCAAAAAATGTCACAGTCCTGGGTCGGTGATTCAGTGTTTTGTGTTATTAAGAATCTTTGATTTCATCATGGTTTATCACTAAATTCAAATTCAAATTTTATTTGTCACGTACACAGTCATACACAGTACGATATGTAGTGAAATGCTTGGACAACTGCTCGTGACCTAAAGAAAACAAAAAGGAAAAGGCTATGAATAAGATAGGAAATAAATATGAAAAATTAAAAAGGGTAAATTTAACTAGGAAGGAATAAAATATAAATTAAGGTTAAAAATGAAATAACTGTACAACACAAATTAGAATGAAGGGTAAATTTAACTGGGAAGAATAAGATAAATATATAAATTAAAGTTGAAAATAAAATAACTGTACAACAAAATACACAATATACAATATAGAACTATATAAGAATGTATGAAGAAATCTAAATATAAATAAATATATACACAATAACAGCAGCTGTACAAGTATTAACCGGAAATGAAGAATATAGTGACCAGTGTTGTGCAAAAACAAAGTCCAGAAAGTCCAGTGTGTGTAAGAACTGTACTACCTTCCCCAGTCCCCCAAACCCCTGACAGGCCATCACCACCCTCCTCCCCCTCCCTTTCTCCCTCCTCCCCACACCTGAAATTCACTGAGGAGATGATGGAGCGGGTCAATGCTGGGCTCAGATCTACCCCCCGTCCCAATCCCTTTTTGTCCCCCATAAACCCCCCACCAGAGCGGCCAAAGGTTCGCCATCGAGCCCCACCCTCAACAGAGCAATCGAAGTCACATTGCCCAGCCTCGCCCCCCTTAGTTCCTCTTCATGCCCTGTCTCCGCAGTCTGATGCGTGATGTGTGAAGGGTCCGGGCTGTGAGGATTATGGCAGTGATGACTTTTCCCAGGAGAAGCTGGGACCCTGTTTACTAGAAGATTTTAAAATTTCTGTACTTTTAGGTGACAGGAGACATGTGGCCTGGTCAAAACACAGAGAGCTGCACTCTAAAAGATCTTTAAACATAGTAAACATACCTTGTGTGCCACAGACTGCTCCCAAACACGAGGGGACAAGTAATACCTCTAAAACACTTAAGTTGGCTTTATTAAACATTAGATCTCTAGCTGGGAAAACATTTCTAATTAATGATTTAATCACTGAGCACAGCCTTGATTTTATGTTTTTAACTGAAACTTGGTTGGACCAAAATAACAGTGGAGCTGTTCTCATCGAGACGACCCCTCCTAACTACAGTTTTATCAGTGAGGTCAGGGCGAGCAGGAGAGGAGGAGGGGTTGCTGTCTTATTTAATGAATCATTTCAATGTAAGCAGCTATCTCCTGGAAGTTTTCAGTCTTTTGAATATGTGGCTTTACAGCTGAAGGCCCCATCCAAAGTTGTGTTTCTTAATGTTTACAGGCCTCCCAAATACTGCACAGACTTTTTTTAATGACCTCAGTGAACTGCTGTCTGTGATCTGTGTTGATTTTGACTGTGTAATTATTGTTGGGGATTTTAACATCCATGTGGACAACCCTCAGGACAAAGGGACTAAAGACCTGAGTAACACTCTGGGCAACTTTGGGCTGACTCAGCATGTAACAGAGGCCACACATAATAGAGGACACACTCTTGACCTACTGATCTCCAAAGGCCTGAGCATTTCAAAGGTTACTGTGTCTGATGTGGGCCTGTCTGATCATTACTGTGTTTTCTTTGAAAGTAAAATCTCAGCCCACACAAATATATCAACAACAGTGATCACAAAACGGTGTATAACTGAACACAGTAGTGCAATTTTTAACCAGGTCTTCCCATTAACACCTGACCTGCCCAGAGGGTCAGTCAATGAGCTCGTCAATAGCTTCAATGCTAACATGTTAAATGTAATGGACACTATTGCTCCCATTAAGGTGAAGGTTATCTCTGGAAGGAAAAAGTCTCCATGGAGAAACTCCACACTGGTGAAAAATGAAAAAAGAGAGTGTAGGAAAGCTGAGCGCAGATGGAGAAAAACAAACCTCCAGGTTCATTATGACATTTATAAAGAGAAACTTCACAATTATAATTTACAACTGAGGAATGCAAGGAGGTCCTACTTCTCTGACATCATCACTAAAAACAGCCATAATGCTCGGGTCTTATTTTCTACAGTTGACAGGCTAACAAACCCTCCTGTGTCAGTGGCAGCTGAACTTCATTCGACCATGGCCTGCAATGACTTTGCCAAATTCTTCACTGAAAAAATCCAAAAAATTAGACAAGCAATTGGTACATCAACAGCAGATCCAGGATATGTACTGTGTCCACCAAAAAACTGTTTAAACACCATGAAACATTTTCAACCTATTAACAGCAAAGACCTGGAGGACATCTTAGGTCAACTGAACTCCTCCTCCTGCTGTTTAGATGTCCTGCCAACAAGTTTTTTCAAAAAGGTCTCAAAGACTTTAGAGTCAGACCTGTTACAGATCGTCAACTTTTCTTTATTATCAGGTGTGTTTCCAGAATCACTAAAAACTGCTGTAATCAAACCTATACTGAAAAAGGACAATCTTGACAAGACACAAATGAACAACTACAGGCCGATCTCAAATCTCCCGTTTTTAAGTAAGATCATTGAAAAAGCAGTTTCTCAACAGCTCAATTACTTCTTAAAACAGAATAATTGCTACGATGCCTTCCAGTCAGGTTTTAGACAGAACCACAGCACTGAAACCGCTCTGACCAAAGTGTTCAATGACATATGTCTGAATACAGACAGTGGAAAAATGTCAGTCCTAGTTTTACTGGATCTCAGTGCAGCATTTGATACAGTTGACCACAACATATTACTCAAACGACTGGAGAACTGGACAGGTCTTTCAGGAACTGTACTAAACTGGTTCAAAACATACTTAGAAAACAGGAAATACTTTGTATCAATAGGTAACTTCACATCTGAGCAGACAAGTATCACATGTGGAGTTCCCCAAGGTTCCATCTTGGGACCCCTTCTGTTTAACATCTACATGCTCCCACTGGCACAGATTATAAACAACAACAAAATAAACTATCACAGCTATGCAGATGACACACAAATATATATCACAATGTCACCAGGAGACCGAGGCCCTGTACAGGCTCTTGGTAAATGCATTGAGGAAATCAATGACTGGTTGTGCCACAATTTTCTCCAGCTAAACAAAAACAAAACTGAGGTAATAGTCTTTGGCGCCAAAGAAAAACGATTACAGGTCACCAGAGAACTTCAATCTATACATCTAAAAACCACAAACCAGGCGAGAAATTTGGGTGTAGTGATGGATGCAGACCTAAACTTAGAAAAACACATTAAGACAATAACAAAGTCAGCTTACTATCACCTCAAGAATATATCAAGGATAAAAGATCTGATGTCTCAACAGGACCTGGAAAAACTAGTCCATGCATTCATCTTTAGTAGGCTTGATTACTGTAACAGCATCTTTACAGGTCTACCTAAAAAATCAGTCAGACAACTACAGCTCATTCAGAACTCTGCTGCTCGAGTCCTCACTAAGACCAAAAAAGTGGACCACATCAGTCCAGCTCTGAGGTCTTTACACTGGCTGCCTGTCCGTCAGAGGATAGACTTTAAAGTTCTGATGCTGGCCTATAAAGCTCTGAATGGTTTAGGACCAAAATACATCAATGACCTCCTGACCCAGTATGAACCATCCAGATCCCTCAGGTCATCTGGATCAGGTCTTTTATCAGTTCCCAGAGTCAGAACCAGACACGGAGAAGCTGCATTCAGCTTTTATGCTCCTTATATCTGGAACAAACTCCCAGAAAGCCTCAGATCAGCTGAAACACTCAGTTTATTTAAATCCAGGTTGAAGACTCACCTGTTCTCAGCTGCATTTGAATAAAGCACCAAATCCACACTTTAAGCTTAAATTTCAAAACTTACATTTAACTACTGATTTTATCTACTGTTCTGATTTTATCTGTTTTGATTTTATATACTGTTTTGTTTGTTTGTTTGTTTGTTAATTAGTTAGTTAGTTTATTTGCTTGTTTTAATCAATTTTAAATCATGCTTTTTATTTGTTCTTGTTTCTAATGTCTCTGTAAAGCACTTTGAATCACCTTGTTGTTGAATTGTGCTATACAAATAAACTTGCCTTGCCTTGCCTTGCCTTACTACTCTTTTTGGTTTATGGTTCTGTATGTCTAGCTCTCTAGCTCTTCTTTGTTTTGTGATTTCTAGTTCTCGGGTTTTGTTCCTGTGCCCCTCATATTTAGTGTAGGTTGAGTTCTGTCTTCATGTTTATTTTCCTGTTCCCTTGTCAGTCGCGTCTCATGTCGCAGATTGTCACTCCTGTCCCTGTGCTCCGTGTTTGCTCTGTTCAGTGTCAAGTCTGTGCCTGTCATGTGTTTCCTGATAGTTTCCTGATAGCAGACACACTGTCCTGTGTGCAGTTTGCTTCCTTGTTTCGTTAGGTGTGATTTGTCCCAGCTGTGTTACCACCTGTTCCCCATCCTCTCATTGTCCTGCTTGTATATTTTAGTCCTGTGTTTCTCTCCGTTAGTTGCATTGTACCCTCACGGTGATGTGTTTCTTCCCTCCGTGTTCCGAGTTCATTCCTAATTCTCAGTTTCTGGTTTATTTTCTTGTGTTTTCTTGTTTCTAGTTTTGTTTTTGTATTTGTAGTAAGTTATTTTCAGCAAAACAAAGCTCTTGTATCTATGTATAGAAAAAAAAAATAATCACATTAAAGAGAAATTAACAGAACTTAATATATTTGAAAATGAAGTGGTAGTACAGCTATTTAACTGCAAAATTAGATATTACATCCATTTGCGACTACATGAGTTTATTTTTTTTTATTTTATTTTGAGTTGTGCTGCAGTCAGTCAGAGTTGTTCCGCAAGAGTTTGGAGACAGATTGTCTCCCACCTGGCCAAGCATAATGTGCCTGAAACATGCTACCCAGATGTTAAGGGTCCTGCGTGCTCAACCTCTGACTGAATATTTGGATTCTACAGATATATTTGCTAAAATAAAATCAATCGAATCCCTAATTGTTTTTTCCTTAACATGACGTTGTTATGCTTTTTTTTTTTTTACCCTTATGAAACTTAGCCATAAGATATTGTCAGTAGTGAAAGTGGTAATCAAAGAGTGGGTACTCTGATGGATTCTAAAATATGCAATATATTTTTTTCTTTGTTTTTTTCTATTCTACATCATTTCATTTGTGTGATTTCTGTGAAATAGCTTGTTTTATTTTTCACAAGATCAGTGTGTTATCTGTTTAGTCTGTGGAAAGACCTTTTTTTTTTTTTCACAGAAGATATCTGGAAAATGTTTAATTTACTTGTACTTGTGGAAAGATGTTTTCCCAAGAGACATCTAGAATGATGAGGTTTCATTTATCATTCTAGATGTCATCTCCTAGCATGTCATGGTGAGAGATCTCTAGAGTATCGTAATGAAATGACCTGACTAATAATGCACACCATCGAAGTGGCCTGTGCTTCAGTTTTGATGTTGAAATTCTAATAATTTACTCACATCCACACTAATTAGTTAGTTGCATTGGAGTGCATCGCATCTGTACAGTTATGGGTGCAGCTTGTGTTTGCTGATACCTTTCTTCACTCTCCTACCAAAAATAATAATTTTTGCTTCCAAAAACCCAACAAAGTGGCACAGAAAACACTTAAGGTTCAAATTTTTACTCGTTACCTGAAGGTGTTAATTCATTTGTTACCTGTAGGTTAACAATTTAACACCAAACAACTTTCTTTTTTTTTTTTTTTTTTTTACCTGTCCCGTTTGGCTCTTTTGCCATCAGAATTGAATCAAATGGACCATTACGGCAAGGCTGGGATGGTCAATTTGGTAAAGTAAATCCATTGGGCATCTTTCTTTGCCTTTAGACAACAATTCTGATGACACCAAACAACTTTCACCAGACCGGTGAGCATTAACCAGGCATTAACAACCACATCTTCATATGGCTAATTAGCAGGAACAACTCAAGTGTTGTTCCTGCTAATTAGCATAACATTACATACACATATTACCAAAGCTATTTTCAATCTATATGTACACCTATGCTTTACAGCAACACAAAATGTACTCTTGAATTAAAGAAAAGGCTTACATCAATGATGAAATGATCCTTTCCTTTCTCCCCATGTGGCTGGAACATAATCCGCCTCTTTTGCCTGTGTTTTCATGGCTGAAAACATTGTGTCCACCATGACTCAAGACTCATACCTAAAAAATCTTTTATTAGCAGGATTCTGTTTGCAACATAACAACTTTAAACTGTCTCACTTGCAAAAATGTATATGATTATTTACAGTGTTTTGGTACTACAAGTCAATCAGGCAAATGGTTAATGATTAAAAAAAAAAGATCTCTTTTAGAAAGTAGTGGCAGTCTTAAAACCAGTCACTGGTTTTCTGGTATCACTGCAGTATTTTCATTCCTATTGCAAACCCAGTCCAAAGGAAACCAAAACAAAAGAACAATTTTCACATCTATTACATTAGACAGTGGAATGTCTAAACAGCAAATAAAGCTAAATTCAAGAAGGCAAGCACACTAAGCGAAAATGTGGAACAAAACAGAAGAAAGCTGAGGGAGCTTAAACAACTCTGACAAAGGAAGAAAAAGAAGACTAAATACACACTCCAGAGAGGGGTAATAGGCCACAGGTGAACTCAATCAAGGCAATAATGAGGGCAGGAAAAAGGAAAAAATGACTCAAAAAGCCACATTAGGAACTAACCTTCAAAATATAACAGGAAATAAACTAAAAAAGGGGCAATAAATGAACTCGTGCTGACAAACAGAAAGACACATGACAGGGGGAGCAAAGCATGAGACAGAAAAAACAATAATCAGAAGGAAAAAAGAATTTGTTTTTCAACACAAACACAATTTCAACACACCAATAAATTCACTCATCCATTAAATTCATTACACCACTACTGTGTGTGTGTGTGTGTGTGTGTGTGTGTGTGTGTGTGTGTGTGTACACTTTAATATCATGGAGCACAAAATCTGTCAGAACCTTTGGTAATTATCTTTTACATTACATATAAGCAGTTTGCATATTAACCAACCACATAAGGTCAAGTTGATTAAACCGTCTTACTAAATAAGGAATAGATACTAAAGAAGGAATAGAAGAATTTCATAGCTCATTAGAGATTGATTTCTTCTGGCTTATATACTCGAACCCTTTGTCATTTCTGAGCAGAAATACATGGGTTAAAGACATGGAGGGCCTGCCACAGAGCCAGCCGATATGCGACAGCTTTAAAAATATATCTGCGCAACAATTAGCAATACTTAAACTTCTCTGTACTGTCGTCATGACAACACTGTGACAATGTCGGTCAGGGTTCAAGCAGTTACAAAACAACAGAATGCGAAGGCAGAGAAAATAGACTAGAAGAGGAGGAGTTACAGAATGAGAGAGGAGGCAAAACAGATGGGGCTGAGGAAGAGAAGTCATCAGATTTGTTAAGAGTTAATTTTTCGCCTTGAGTCTTAATTCACTGCACAATTACAGGAATTTGTGTTGCGGACATTTTAAGAGCTAAATAACATGAGAAACTGGAAACAATGAGGAACAAAAAGTGTAACTGATAGTAATATGAATAAATACTTCAGAGAAATTATATTTTTGCTTAGAAGTTATTTTATCTTTTTTTTTTTTAATCACTCTGTTCTGATTTGAATCTCACTGATGACAACATACAGATCGTACAGTTACATCGTTACCTTCGTTCTCTGAGTGAGAGACTATCTCTCCACTCCGTTACATATTCCATATGTATGGGGTATAACCCCCCCGCGCCCCGGTCGTGGTGTGTGGATACTTCTTTAAGACACTCTGACTAGCCTGGCCACGCCCCACAGCTTACGTATAAAACAGCTGTGCAGACGTGAAACCGGTTATAGTTTAATCCGAACAGTCTCTCATTCAGAAAACCAAGGTTACAATGTGACTGTATGTTCTGTATTATATTGAGACTATCCCTCACCTCCACTCCATTACATATTCCATATGTATGGGGTAACTCTTTAAGACACCCCGCGAGGAGACAGTACAACCGAAATCCCAAGTGTACCAATGAACTCTTTACAAATATACATATATATAAATGCCACCCCGATCAAGGCCTCGCCAGATGCAAAGGCTGAGCTGAAGGGCAGAGACATCAGTCTGCCAGATGCAAGACTGGCCCAAGCGAGTCCCACAAGATGCAAGGACTGCAACTGAGCGGCCGCTGATGGTCAGTTCACAAGTCTTTAGGCTGACCACGAAACAATGGCTACCACTGATGGGCACCCAACATCCTCTCCCCAAAAGAAGGGCTGACTGCCACGTTCAAGCAGTAAAACCACGTAAAGGTGGTAGCTGAGGACCATGAAACAACAGCTGGTCCATCATCCAAAACGGCTGGGTACGTGTGATGTACAGCGCTACCCTGGCCTGCAAGCTCTTAGACACTGGGTGCCCCTCAGGAACTGCGATTGTCACGCCAAGTTTTGTCTCTTCGCGTGTCTGCAAATGGGTCCACCCTCTCAATCCCACACAGCTTCTCTGCCAGTGTGCCAGACTGTGACAGTGATATCAAAGTGGGGTCGCTGAGCGACCAAGGCGAACAGCCTTGATCACAGCCACCATAGAAGAATAGAGGGCAATAGGCAGTGTGTCGATGCCCTGGAGGCAAAGAAGTTGACCTCTGCCCTCCTGAAATGGCCCCAGAGTTGTTCGACAACCTGTGGGTGGAGCCTGCATTCCTCTGGGGTCGGGCTGCCCCTGGATATGATGTCAGCCGCCGTGTATAGGGGACCTGGCACGTGCACTGCCCTGAGGGAGAGGAATCGGAGTTGAGCCCACTCCCACAGCTTGGCGGCCAGTTTGCAGATGGGAGGGAAGCCCAACCTCCCCTGCTGGTTGATATAGGCAACCGTGCTGTCCATCCGGACAATGACGTGGAACCCACACAAGGCAAAAAGTGCTGAAGTGCCAGGACCGCGGACTGCAGCTCTAACATATTGTTGTGACAAGATGCCCATTGGGCCAGTCCAATGACTGCTCCCATCCTACCAGGGAGGCGTCTGAGAAGACTAGCTGGCAGTGAGTCATGGGAGAACATGGGAGACCAGGAGAGCAAAGTGGCTGCGGCACTGTTGCTGTTGCTGACAAGGCGCAGACCAGACAGTCGTCCAGGTAGTTCAAGACTCTGAGGCCCCGCAGCCTCATTGGAGCTAGGGCCGCATCTATACACCTGGTGAAGGTCTGGAGTGCCAGGGAGATGCCAAAGGGGGAGGACCCGGAACTTGAAGATCCGCCCCTCGAACCTGAATCTGTGGAACCACCAGTGTCCCTGCCAGATAGAGATCTAGAAGTAGACATCCTTTAGATCGATGATGGCAAACCAATCCCCTATATTGATGGCCTGACACACCCTGGGGACCGTCAGCATCTTGCATCCTGTCCAGAATGAGACAGAAACCCCCATCCTGCTTTTGGGGACCATGAAGTGGGGGAAAAAAACCCAGCTTGACGGTCCCTAGTGTCTACCTCCCACATGGCTCCCTTTACCAGAAGCATGACCAGTTCTTCCTGAGCATGAGGGCCTGCTGGGGGTCGTCCACTGAGGTAAAAGTCAGGATGGTCATTACGGGACGGTCTCTGGTAAAACTGTAGGCGGTAACCCTGGGTCATGGTGGAGACCACCCAAGGGTCGGGCCTGCCCACGGGCCTGCATGCTCTCCCTCCACTTGAGTGGCAGCCTTTCTAGTCCATGGTGGCAAAAGAAGGCAATTTAGACAGAACAAAGAGGACTTCATCAGGTAAAAAAAACACATGTTGAGAGCCAAGGCATAACACACATTTATCATGCCCATCCTCTAGTGGCGATACCATCTGAATTTCAGGAGCGGAAACGCTCCTCCTTCATGCCCCTTCCGACCTCAGACTATAAATGCCCCCTTCTCCAATACCCGCTGTTTTTATTTCCACGCGAACATGCCTCATTGTCAAACGTCTGGCAAACTTTCTAAGAGCTTAAAATTCTACTCACTCCTTTTGGCTCATCACCATGGATTACCTGTCGCTCAGCCCATTGGACCAAGACCTCACTCTTTCTCCACCTGATTTTTCCCCGGCCGCTCTGTTCTCGCCACTCAGCCGTCAGGTCCGCCGTGTCCATTCGCTCCTCATCCCTGCGAAACTACGACCTCCGAACCACTATTAGAGGACGACCCACCCCCAGCAAAAGTTCACGGCAGAGCTCCACTCCGGATCCCGGAAATCCGACCGATCTCAGCGTCCAACTCCAAGGATACGCCGCCGTTCCCACGCCCCGGTGAGGCCTCCCGAAGAGAGAGGCATTTGCTTTCGCCGATCCGACAACAAGGTGACATTAATCCATTACTTCTTAACGTCCCAGCACTACCGCTCTCATTCGCAGAACAGTGTTAATTCCCCTCCAGGCATAAACAAAGCCAATGCCTCTATTAACGCTGCCTCCTCGCTCCTCACAGCCTCACCCAGCCATCAACTCCGCAAGCTCCAAGCCTCAGCTAAACTCAGCAGCCAACCTCAGCACCAGGATGGTAGGTTCTCAGCCTCCCATTCCTCCTCAGCTATATTCTGCAGCTAACCTCGGCACCGGGTTGGCAGGTTCTCAGCCTCTCCTTCCTCTTCCGTTTAACACTGCAGCTAACCTCAGCACCAGGTTGCCAGGTTCTCAGCCACTCCTTCCTCTTCCCTTAAACTCCACAGCTAAATTCGGCACTAGGTTGCCAAGTCCTCTCACCTCCTGCTCCTCCCATCGGAGGAGCAACCCCTG
Organism: Simochromis diagramma; assembly: GCF_900408965.1. Taxonomy (NCBI): domain Eukaryota; kingdom Metazoa; phylum Chordata; class Actinopteri; order Cichliformes; family Cichlidae; genus Simochromis; species Simochromis diagramma. The sequence continues at coordinate 6,936,665 of NW_024386892.1, read as the reverse complement.
GTCGAGCCTTTTAGCCCAGGCCCTACTTCTTCAAGCTAACACCACCCAGTTTTCGCTGGCCTCGGCAATCCCTCCTCCCAACCCAACGGCCCCAATTCCTTCTCCCGTGTCCGCTAACCTTCGCCAACAAATCATTGGCGGTAAATACACAGATTTAGCCGAGCTCATTCCTCCTCTCACGCAGCCTGCTCTTCCCAAGCTGATTGATAGCCATGACGGCGCCATCATCATTCACGGTATGGCCCCTTCTCGGGTGAAAGAGCTCACTGCACTTGAGTTTGCTTTTGCTTTCTCGTTGGACAGAGACGTTCTCTTCTCCGCGTTTCCATCCCGAAGACAAGAGTTCAACTCCTACCTGTCGATCGTACTCGATCTCGCATTACGATTCGGCGGCACCGGCTTCTATCAGTACCACATCCAGTTTGCTTCTCAGGCAGCTTCTCGCAGTTTAATCAAGATGCCTTCTGGGGCAGTCTCGATCAGGAACTCTACTGTTGCGTCTTTGCCGCTCGTTCTTCTCTCTCCTGCAAGTCATGCGGTGCTCCATCGCATCCTGCTTCCGCCTGCATCATCCCAGCCCAAAACGACTGTCAGCTCTCACGCCATCTTTCCATTCTTACCCGCTCACCCCCGGCTCCAGTACCAGAAATTCCCGAACCCACGACTTCCACTCCCTCAATGCCTTTGCCACAAGGTTCGGACAAGTGGGACAGGCCCACCATGCACATAGGAGGCTGCTCCATCTGCAATAACTTTAACAACTGTAGCTGTTCTATGTCTCATTGTCGCTATCTCCACTCTTGCTCCTTTTGCGGTGCCGGCCATTCCCGCCCCGCATCGCGGAACCCAGCAGCATCTCCAAGTAGCGATAATAAATAGTCTTGCAGCAAGCACATCGTCCACCTACTGGACCGCTGGGAACGCGTTCCGTTCGTTCCATAGTAACTTCAATCTTTCCTTCCCGTCATTCGACATCGGAATCGTTCCAGCATCAAACCTTACACCTTCCGGTTTCCATGTATCAAATTCCCACGATAAAGACATACCTCAGCGGCATCAACTTCTTCGCCAAACTGCTCACCGAATCCGGCCACCCTGCACACATTTCTCGCATTCCTCCCAATCTCTTCTCTGGCCATTCCTTCCGCATCAGTGCCACAACTCCTGCCTCCCGCAAGGAATCCCCGACGACATAACCAAGCTCCTCGGCCGATGGTCATCACAAGCCTACCAGTTATACATTCACATAACTGGGGGATGCCTTCTTTGGGGACCTGCCCGGCCCGGGAGCCGTTGCCAGTCCCCTTCAAGGCCTTCCCCAAACCGCAGCACCAGTTCGTACTTCCTCATTCCTCCCTCTCGCTCATCGTTTCCGAGGATGTGGTCCCAGCTAGTGAAATGGCATGGTAATGCCACACTCCACACAATTTTGGGATGAAGAGGCCGCCATACTCCAGCTCAAAAAAAAGGGTCAACTGTTAGCCACTAGAGCATTGGAGCTTCTTATTGCCTTATAAGTGAGAGAGGAGCTAGGGGATAGGCAGCGTGGAGGCTGTGGAGACAGGCTCCCACAAGCGGACACCACTGCCACACAGACACCGTCATGCAGTACCACACATAGGTACCAGACAGTCAATCACACACACATACACAAGTGGAGATCAAACAATCACCAGTTTCACGTCTGCACAGCTGTTTTATAGATAAGCAGTGGGGCGTGGCCGGGCAAGCCAGAGTGTTTTAAAGAAGTAGAGTTACCCCGTACATGGAATATGTAACGGAGTGGAGAGATAGTCTCGATATGATAGAGAACCATAAACTTCTCAGGTAAGTTACAGAGCATTATACACACTTCCTGAGGCCTTAAAAGGGCACAGTGAGCATATGCTGGAGTAATATAAGGTTGTGCACACAATGTAAAGCAAAGTGATATTGTGCAATTACTACCTCAATAGCAAAGAACAGCAGGGGAGCACTGCTGCAGGGGGGTGGACACAATAACACGAATATCATTCAGTCTATAATGTGCGATACAACAAAACAACAGCTGTGCAGCAAATGCTAATCCTACAGGCCTAATGGGGAGGTTTGGATGAGATAGTGTGCAGAGGTGAGAGTGACTCACATATAGTTACTCATGGAGATGGGTATGCTGTTGAAATAATGGTTTTGTAACAGAGAAAAAGAGATGTTAAAATTAGTTTGGGAGAGTCTTCTATGATAGATATATGCGAGTTGTACTGAATATCATAAACTCTAGATTGTAAAGCCCCCTTGAGACATATTTCAAACTTGCGATAATAGGCCAAAGCTTGAAATGACTCAAATGACTTTGATAAGGAGTCTTTCATCAACAGCCTTCAAAATTTCTTTTTGACTTATTCTGATTATTTATGACTTTTAAGGTTCTAAGTTAGGTTTAGATTCCCAAACTTCTTAGGTTTACGAAAAGATGAGAGGCTGGATTAAAACAATAAACCACACAGAAGCATCTTGTACATTTCAAGTGATGAAAACCTGTCCATTTAATATGTGTAATATGTTTGGCTAACTTAAAAGGAACTAACAGTAGTAAACACTCTTTACTGACAATGAAGTTTAGTTTGATGAAAAGGCACTTTTTAAAAGGCAAGGTATATTATAGGTGCACAGGTAATCTGAGATGAATTATGATTTTATGTTTTTAATATTAATGTCATGTAATTTAGAAATACTTGTGTGTTCATTTGTTTTTAATTGAAACTCATTTTTACAAGCCAAAGCAAAAGTTGTTTAGACACTAAAAGCAATTTGCAATGACATGGCAACAAAAGAGCATACAGAGTGATGATCCAGAACCTCCAGCAGCTATGGGTTTTTTTTAAGTCTCAAGGATGTTGCTGTCATGTTTTTACTGTGATGTGACTCATTAGACTGCTGAATAGGTGGATGAACACACAAAGAGCTGTTCTAACATTCAGTATTTGAGTCAAAAACTCAAAAGGATTCCTTTAAAAAAGGAATACAAGAAAAATGTTTCCATTTGAATGTGCTGTTGTTTTTAAAGGTGTTCAGCACATTTATTTTGTATACAAATGTAATTACTCTGTATTGCCAGATTTATAGGTTGTATAAAAAAATCTAAATGTTAAGCTGTTTCAATAAGTCTTCTTGCAGTCCAAAAATTTTTACAACTTCTCAGGCAGAACAGCCACCTCACCTGAGTCATCACTGCATCCGTTTTATTCATTTTATTCATTGAGTTGTTGTACAGTGCGTTCATGCTTGAGTGCCACTTCTTTACCTTGCAGCCCAGCAGAAGGTAATTTGTGGGAGTCTCTGCTTATGGCTGAAGGAATTCTTCCCAAGGCGGTCAAGGTGAGAGGAAAGCAGTGTTTGATAAAAAGTAGGTGCTGGATATAGAGAAATCACAGAAAACAGTTCTTTAACTATTTTTATGCATACATATACATATTAATGAATTTAAAAAAAAATTCTCAATACTTGAAAAACTTCAAAGTACATTTCTTGAAAGATTTATCAACTCTTACCAAGTCTTCAGTCAGAAAAGCAGAAATTTAACATCTCTTGGGGCAAAAATTATTGGATTATTATGTGTTTTTGCTGAAAATAACATAGAGTTGTATTATTTTGTACTTTGCATGGGTGGAATGGTAGGTGGGTAAAGGACCGACATCCTACTGACAATCAGATTAAAGAAAAGAAAAATCAAATTCATGTCCTTCATTTTGCATAACACAGTTAACATTGAGCATGTGAGGCTGTGAGCCAGTTGTATGGGAGGTACGAGTCCAGATCCTGTGGAGGTGTGCCGAGCTCTGCAGAGGAAGCCGAGCGGTTTGAGAAGGGTGACAGAAAAGAACAGTACATTCCCAAAGCGCTCCTCACTATAGTTCCTACACTCAAAGCAACACAATGTTTCCTTCACTCTTCAATTGGCTCCCATTACCAACCTCCTGACAATGAAAACACTGGCTGTCTGCTACAATAAATCATCCTCTGTTTGTGTTATGGGATGCCTGTGCTTGTGAGAGCTAAATTCAGAAATATACTGCAGACACACTAACACATACACACAAACAGAGAGAATCAGCACAAGTTGGACTACAGTAAAAATTCAATGAAAATACAACCACAGTGGAGTAACGGCAGATCCTTACTTGAGAATGTTAGGGTGAAAATTACTGAAAGTTGCATTAACATTAACTGATTTCAGAACTATACACTGAGGAACTCTTGTTTTTTTTTTTTTTACAGTTCACAGCAGTCATTAAAGTCTTTAAGATTCTTGGAAAGCAGGCGATTACAGATCTTCTATACTGTACTTATGCGTGAGCTTCATTTGTGAAATTTCCTCGCTACTAAATACTCCACAGTCAACTGTTAGTGGTATTAAAACAAAGCGGAAACAACTGGGAATGACAGCAATTCAGCCAAGTAAAATCACAGAGGGGGGTCAGCAGATGCTGAGGCAATTGTACACAGAGGTCAAGTCACTCACTACCGACCTCCAAACTTCACAGGCCCTTCAGATTAGCTCAAAAACAGTGCATCGAGAGCTTCATGCAGTGGGTTTCTATGGTTGAACAGCTGCATCCAAGCATCAGTTTAATGCAGTGGTGTACAGCACACTGCCACTGGACTCTAGAGCAGTGGAGACGTGTTCTCTGAAGTGACAAATCACACTTCTCTGTCTGGTAATCTGATGGACAACGCTGGGTTTGGCGGTTGCCAGGAGAACTGTATTTGTCTGATTGTACTGTGTCAAGTGTAAAGTTTGGTTGAGGGATGATTATGGTGTGAGGTTATTTTATTTTTAGGAGTTGAGCTCGGCCCCTAAGTTACAATGAAAGGAACTTAATGCTTCATTATGCAGAGACACTTTGGACAATTTCATGCTTTCAACTTTATGGCAACAGTTTGGGGACGGCCTCCTCCTGTTCTAACATGTCTGCACACTAACGCACAAAGCAAGGTCAATAAACTTCTTGATGCATGCATTCAGTGGTGCTAGTTTCATTCATTATGGTAATGTACTGTTTATAAGATTGGGGAAACCTGCAGTCAGTTGAGACTGAAGAAGTCACTTGGATGAGTGACGAAATGTTTCTCCCACTGAAAACGCTACGTCCAGATGAACAGAATCACCTTTTGGGGACAAGGTCATTAAAAACATGTATGATTGGTAGTTGCTGTATCAATCATCCATGTTGGATCTGGGAGAACAACCTAACTGAGAATCAGAAAGTCAGTTTTACGATATTGGGTGCATTTGAGCGACGCAGGTAATCTTCTATACATTAACATTTCTAAATTGCACCACAGTAATACTGAAAGCTATAATGAAATCATAAAGTGTTTTTGTGAAAGTAGCTCCCCGGCATATCAAGCATGCTAATGGTGCTTTTATTTCCTAATTTTCTGAAGTAATAGTCCAACATCAAGTGAACTACATAAATGTAATTTATTAATTTAAGATTGATAGCTACCAAATAGCTTACGCCTCCAGCTGTTTCACAATTCTAGCCAATAAACATGTCATACCAATTCTTAGGTCTCAGCACTGTAGATGGTGTGTGTGATTCACAAAGGAAATACGCAAGCTTTAGGTAAAAAGATATAATAACTAAAAAAACAAGTTTGTAGCGTGCATGGACACAAACTGTAGGTTTTTTTTGTTACAGTGTTTGTCAGTAGGAAGGATGCTGTACCATGTAAGTTCTCCTCAGAGTCTCACCATGCAGTCAAGAAAACAAACTTTTCAAAAGTGGCAGAGAAGTGAACCAAGAAGTTTTCAGCACCTAAACTAACCAAAGCACAAAAATGTGTCTGAAGTGTGAAAGATTAACCAAAAAGAGTGTAAAAATGATTGGTTCTATCTGGGACTCATGCTACCTCTGACCCTCCCAGCCTCCAAATGCAGTATTTTCCACTTTCAAACCTGGAAAAAAATCCTTCTGTTTACATGGATGTGTGTGATTTTGAGACCGGTCAGATGGAAAGAGGACAAAGGACAACATTTGTGTCTAGGACTATTAATGAGTTAATTATTACATGAAGTGACACACTGTGTTGAAATATCAGTTCTTCTGATCTAGATGTTTCTGTTTCGGGAATGGATTCCTACAGTTTAAGGACATTTCAAACTTGATGATTTATAATTTTATTAATAAAGGGGAACAGAGGGGAATATGAATACTGTAGAGCACCTGTTTGGTAGGAACTGCTTTTCTTTCCTCCTGCCATGTATGCAAACTCTCTGATAACTGCATGAACCACTGAAGCAGGTCTGAAGAGAAGAAGAAAGGCTCGTCAGCATGTGACAGACTTGTCACTGAGATCTTTCGGCAGTGGCATTCAATATCTAGGTACAGTGAGACTTCAGCGTGTGTGTGTGTGTGTGTGTGTGTTTGTTTTGAAGAAAAAACAGTAGTGTGCCTTTATTTAAATCAAATAAATACGCCACTGACATAAATACAGAGTCATGATGTAAATTAAACAAATGCAATAATAAATAGACATATAAACATTAACTTGGCGTAAGATTTGCATCATCTTACATCGACTACCTTCTACTACATTCATCTATTGTTTAAAGATTATGTGGCTAAAATCATTTGTTTATACAATAATATGAGTGTACAAATCCATTTTATTTATATAATCTGAGCCAGTCTATTTTTTTTTTTTTTTGGACTGGCAGCTGAGAATTTATTAACTTAGCTATATATTTACCATGGCATTTATTATCCCTGGATGGATAAACATTTTTAATTAAAATTCTATAAATATAAAAAATATCAAGCCAATGTAACCCATAGATTCTTCTCTTCTTATCTTCATAATATAGCACAATCTACAATTAAGGAAAAAGAGCAGCAAGATGGCTGGTGTAATAAAATGTGTATGAAAAGATCAATGTTTTTGTATGCAAGAATGTCCATCGTTTTTATAGTACAAGCCTAAGTTTTACTGAAATAAGTGCTATGACACATCATTGGTACTCTATGCGCTATTCATTAATAAAATGAAAGCTGGAGTACTTCTTCAAATGTGATGGCTTCTCTAAGAGCGCAAAGTGTTCTAACTATATTATAATTAGATAACTGGGTCATTATTATTGATGCATTAACATGTAAACAGTACTTTTAAAAAGTGATCTCTCTCTATAATTAAGTTGAATTACTGACAGAGATACAAGTCCTCTCAGGGCTTTCATAACGTCCAGAGCAACTGTGTTAAACATAAGGTACTAAGAGGTGCATTTCACTCGTAGTTTGTTGTACTTTTTAAATACAACACTCTTAGATTAAATGTATGTCCATAATTTAAATACCTGACCACTACAAAAATTTATGGAAGGACAATAAACAAGCTAACGTTTTAATATCTGGCTGAAGTCGAGTGGAGTTTTTACTGCAGTGTTTACTTTGGGTTATTTCAATCAATATAACACCATTACATGCACACGTTACAGATTTATAAAGTGTAAAACAAGGTAAGATATTTGCCTCTGAAATGACTATAAAAGAGCAAAATGAAGAAACGAGTCAACGTTCTGGGGTTATCAAATTGTTACTGGTCCCAGAGTAAGCATTTAACCTGAAATAAAACATTAAGCAGCCTTTAGTTAACACAGTATACAGTATAAAAAGAGTGGTGACTCTTAACAGCTCATTAAAAGGTTTAGCTTGTTATTTAACCCCAAACACACTACAGCATTGTATGAGATTCAAATGCACTTTTCCCGTGTTTCTGTGTCATCTCAAAGCTCAGACCTCAGAGAACATAGTACTGGGGTCATGTTGTCATGGAGAAGAAAGAGCTGGCAATTCTTATTGAGGTGTCACAGTTTGAAGGCTGTGTGAACTTTAGACTTCAAGGGGCCCCAAAGTGTGGAAATAAGAAGACAGAGTTTATTTGAACCATGAAAAAACCACATAAGCATTTAGTGCTGATGCCCAGTTTTCGAGTATAACAAAATCCAAAGTCCAATCCAAAGGAGACCAAAAATAGCAGGGGCAAAAGAATTCGACATAGTAATACTGACAGACAATGCAGACTAAACAAGCAATCTGATAGTAAAAATGCAGGGCTATTTATACACACAGACACACTGACTGGGCAAAGGAGACACAGCTAAGGAATGAGACTGGGAAGGATGTAATGCTCAAAGCACAGGGCACAGGAGACAGCAGCTTTCAAAACAGGAAATACAGTCAGAACCCAGCAAAATACACAGATGAGACAATTCACACGCATAATAAAATAAAGGTAAACTTTAGAGGCTGAAAATCAAAACAGGTATCAAAAAGTACGATAACACACAACCTGAGCCATAAAAACATAACTGTAGCTGAGGTATTTACAAGATAAAACTGAAATGCACAAAATCAAAAACTGAATAACTCAAACTAATACTCCACAAAAAGAATTGAGTGGAAAACCAGAGACCTGTACTACAGAAAGGATTTGGACTTATCCAGGTAACTTTGGGGTTAACTTTAGGTTTTCTGCACTACAAGGATGATTCACTTCTTACTGGGGTCCATTGCCGTGGTAACTTATTCTGTATACTTTACTTGCTCAGAAGCATATTAGAGATCAGCACTTATGAAAGCACTGCCTACTGTAAAATAACCACCATTCCTGTAAGATGCCTCGGCGTCTGTATGTAGAGAGTGGAAATGTCTAAATTTTTCAGTAAAGTCTTTAATAAGATTCCTTGACACAACTTTATTCAGTTGGACAACAACATATTTATATTGTTCTATAAGTATGAAAATATGATGATAAAATAAGACATGATTTACACGGTTTATTTCTTCACAGTTTATGACTTATAAGATTGCTATTAAGCTGTGGAATTATTACTTTTTTATATACCAACTACACTCGACCTTGCAAAAATAGGCACATACTGCGACTGTCAGTTTTCCTCTCTTCTTTGTGCGAGCTACCTGCTTCATTCAGCGCTTATACCACTGTCACAGTCAGAATTTGATATTATGAGAAAAAGCAGGCGGCTCTCTGCTGCTCTTATTTACCGACTCAAACCGGCTTTCACATCTGCAGCTCAAAGTGTTTTGACTGTGCGAGATGCTGTTCAGATGTGGTACTCTTTCTGTTTTACTGCACTGCAAAGGAAAACAAAGACTGGTAGTGTTTTGTCTGCAAATCATGTCTGCAAATCACCACCTACTGCTATCCATAAGCAGATAAAAGGAAATTAAAAAGAATAACATTAAGAATGGAAGTAAATGTGCTGTTGTTTGCTTTCTAAAATATACTTCACAGAGAACAGTAGAGCTTAAAGTCAATTAGTTGATTAACGGAAAGTTAATTAATTGCTTTGATGGGTGATTAATTAAACTTTCAAGTAATGTTTCAAACAAACATGCAAAACATTTTGTTTTGTGATTTGTGATTATTTGCTCCCTTTTTTAAGTGACAAACTGTGGCTGTGAACTCTTCTTTGGACAAAACAGGACACCTGTTGCTTTATATAAATGTAACTCTTCACAATTTTCTGACATTTTACAGTAATGTGGATGACCTCTAATAGTTGGCCACACACTAATCCCTGAGAAAAGTCTTAGGTGAAAAACTTTATTCGCTTGTTTGGTCCGAGGGGAAAAAATAGATTCACAAGAAGGGCCAATGCTCAGTCACACAGTCTGTTATGAACAGTGGCTATCATTTACACAGCTGGTCCTTGCTTTTAATGGATTGTAATTGCAACAGCAATCAGTAAGAAAAATCATAATGTATGTAAGAAAATCCAAAGTGTGTGATAATTCCTGGAGTCACCAAGAAGGTAACTTGCAAACTCTGCAGGCAATCATTCAGATTGCCTCATTTGAAACACATAAATAGCTTGGCTTTTGCTCGTGGTGACATTAGACAGTCCTCCCTGCTGGTAGGTGTGACATTCAAAATTAGTACAACTAATGTCATTAACATGCTGCTCGATCTGTGCGCGCACTTAAAAAACAATATTTTGAAGGCTTGTTATACAATTTGGTATTTCTCTATCATGATGTCCTGTGTCAAGGCTGTTTCTTAGAGAACAATGATCTTTCTTACCTGGCAAATAAAATTATTTTCCTCTAAAATATCTATTTAAGTAGTTAATTAGTCACCGCATGACTGTAATATATATTAACTAATTGCTTGAGTGATTACTAGTCTTCTGTCTCTCTTTTGTCTCTATCTTCTCCTCTTCCTGGTCTTTATCTTTGTCTCGTGTGTGTGTGTGTTGTTGTTGTTGTTGTTGTTGTTGTTCTATCACTGATAAATGAAAAAACTGCAGTAAAAAAGTAACCTGAAATGCACAGGAGGAATCAACAGTACTGAACAGATGAATCGCAATACTTGAGGGCTGCATGTCGGGTCTGCAGTTATGATGTAGCTATAGTGTATAGAAGCACAAATCCCCAGGAAGACTAGCTTGTACAGGTTTGGCCATTCTCCTACTCAGTGCAGAACAGTCGTTCAGGCCACTTTGAAATTAGTTGCCTTGATCTGGTTCTAAACTTTTACTTTCCTTACTTGTCTTCTTCCATCATAAAATGCCTCCTCCCCGCCTCTGGAAATTAATGCCTGTATTCTGGAAAGAAACACACCTGCCAGGCAAAGGTGAAAGCTGTGGTACAAATAGATCTGGAAAAGCCGTAGAGGCCTTGAAAACTGAACTTGAGTATCCTAAAGGAAAAAAATCTATTGATTAATTCTTTCTTGAATGCACAGTGCACAATCTTGACCTATAACACCTCCCTGAGTGCCTCATTAATACTTGTTGAGCTTTCAGCTTTTTGACTGTGAGTCCTTTCAGCCCACCCATAACACAACCTGTTGGCTGCTCCTCATGAGTCACGGTCAGTTTTGGGGAGATCACTTTTTGAAAATTCTGACTTTTTAAAAAGCCAAATCATTCTCAGACTCTGGCCTGTGGTTACCTGATGCATTTTGAAAAATGTCATGACTGTTTCTTTCTATATAGACCATTTGCCTGCATGCATCCAAAGCTTGCTCAAACATTATTGGTCACTGGAGCTGGGACTGAATGTGTACAACAAATGAAATCCCAAAAAGCTCCCAGCACTGAAATCTTGTCCCTTGCCCACAGACAGTTCAAATTCAGCATATCCATTTGCAGATATGTATTTGGAAAGATTAAAGTGAATAACTTTTAATAATCTTTAGTTGAGTTAATAATGGAAATGTTTCCACAGCAAAGAAAACTGTTCTATTTCAAGCTGAAGTAATCTTGTTTGAACCAGCTTGTTAACCGAAACGTTTTGGGATTTTCTTAATTATTTTTTGGGGCAAACAGAGTAACTTTAACTCCCTATTGGATATTTTTTTTGCACACTTGGATGTAAGTTTGTTCTCTACAAACTCAGGATGAAAACATCTGACTCTGTAGGTCCTATGTACTCATCTTCAGTGTGATCTTTACTGTGTCTGTTTGGTGATGCACAGGTAGTGAACAGTGGTTTATCGCAGCGTGTTTGTTGAAAAGGGCTGCTTGCTGCTGGAAAACGAGGTTTCTGAGAGCATTGAGGCTGAACCATACTGTGCCTTAAAATTTAAACTGAGCTGAAAGTGGCTGAAAACTTCTACAGAGCTGCAGTGGTTTGCTAAGAGAGTCTTCTTTTTTTAAGAAAAAAAAACATAACCATCATTTAAGTTTGGTTAAAGATATACAGTATTTTAATATTCTTAGAGGTTGAATTTCCACAGACTTCAGGTAGATACTGTACTTCCCATCATTTGACCTCCTGTCGCCCTTTTCTCAGTAAACTGACACTGTCCTTGTCACTGAAGGTGTGTGACAGAGTTTGTGTATGTACCTAAAGTGGCCGACAGCCTTTGTCCCTCAGCACTCAGACTTCCTGATTGCTGCTATTTGGTCAGCCATGGCACCCGCTCACTGCAATTTAAAAGATGCGAGAGGTTGGGTGTGTGTGTGTGTGTGTGTGAGCGAGTGAGTGAGGAGAAGCGGGAGAGAGAAGAAGAGGAGGAGTGAATGGAAAGAGAAGAGTATGGCAATTTGGAGTAAGCACAAGTGTGTGTCTCCAAATGTGTTTGTGCGTTGTGTGTGCAGACAGTTCAAGCAGCAATTTGGAGTAAGCAAGTGTGTGCGTGCACATGGTATGTGTGTGTCTGTGTGTGACTGTGTGTGTCGACAGCTCCAGCAGCTTTTCTAGTGGCTACTTTGATGTCTGACCCACTTTGGCTGTTGCTGAGTATAAAGCTATTTATTTAGTTTCGAGTGTGTGTGTCTGTGTGTATCTCTGTAGTGTGCGTGTGTGTGTGTGTGTGTGTGTGTGTGTGTGTGTGTGTGTAAAGCTATTTATCTGGCAGTGGACTGGGAGAGTTTTGCTGTGTGTGCGTTTGGACCGTCAGCATCTGCTGGTGGAGACAGCAGAACATCTCAAACCCCGTCTGCTTCCCCTCCCTCTTCTCCTTTTCTGTTTCCTTTCTCCATTTTCAGTATTTTCTTCTTTCTTCAGCTCCCCTGCCTGTGCTGCTGTTTTTCCTCCTACTCCTCCTTCTCCTCTTCACTTAGTGTAATGTGTTCTCCTCTTCATGCCTCGTAGTACCCTGTTCTTCCATCTTCCTCGTGCCATTAACTCTCTGTGATATAGTGGTTAGTTGCGGTTCTCAGTTTTGATTGGTCGAATCGTGTTAGAAGCTATTACAAAGCACCAGATAAATCTTTTTTTTTTTCTCCCGCTTCAAGACTTGAAAATGAACGCTGCTGTCTAGACTTGTGTAAAAGTGCCGTCATTGGAAGGGAAAACCAGAGCTTACAGTACCTTAATAATAATACTATTAAAAATCCATGTAAATGCTATTAAAAATGACAAATCTCACCAGCTTTCTACTCTCTCTTTAATGAGCAATTTTATTTATTCGCCAATTTCTTAATAATAACCACAGCACAGTCTCTGTGATGAGGGTGTGAGGATATCAAGTACCCCCACCCCCTCCCCCCACAGATCTACTAACATCTTATTATTAAAATAGTTTGGATTTCATGTTACTATAATCCTGGCACACCTTGACCACAAAACCTAGCATTTTCTAATGAATGTGCACATTTTTATTAATAACATATTGTTTTTATTAATATTTTTAGTTTAAAATATATTTCAGTAAATCAGTCAAGAGGAAATGTTGGGGGCTGTTTTCCGTGCAAATGAATCTAAACTACAGGTCCATGCTGCAGTATCATGCATAATTCAAGTGTGTGGATATAAATGAAATGTCATTGTTGTGAAATTGAAATGATACAGTCCTTTTGTAAGGTGTTATAAGTGCATAAATGTTATACAAATTGGTCCTTTTAGCTTGTCCGTAGGTAGTTGCTAGGCGACATGATGCCATCATAATTTGTGATATAAAAGACTATTCAGGGTCGTAAGATGTACCTGTGTGCCGATTTTGAATGCTCATCTGTTCGAGGACAGTACAAATTTGTTAATTTATGGAAGCGGCGTGATGGGACTGAATTAGAATAACCAGTATTACTAAATACATACTGCATGTTAGTTAACTCAAAATTACTCCTTCCTCACAAAAAAGCGACTGCTTCCAGCTATAACTGCTCAGCTGTAATGCTACACTTACATCTGCTGCAGAGAGTGCTTGGATACCATTTCTACATTACACCCAAACAGCTTTTTTCTATACAAAAATATTGGAAAATATCAGCCAGCAAACACATTTACAGTATACTGAGAGAAAGGCCAATATGGGCTTATAAATGTAATGATGAAAGAATTGGTGTCACAAAACTATATCAGTGTAACATCTGTGGGTTGAATCATTTCATTTTAGGTTCTGATATCTTCATGGGATTTATAGACAATAAGAAAAGACTTTTTTTTTTCGAAAGTTCATGTGAACTTGATTTTTGTCTGATAAAGACGATAAACGGTGAAGCAGATAAGAACACTGTTGTTTTACTGTTGTTTTTAAAATGCAATCATTAATTTAATATTTTAGGAAACCTGCTTGAATAAAACGAGTAAACCTTTTTGTGTATTTCTTCTGTACTGAAAATCTGTTAATGAAGGTTTACAACAAATGGTGATAAGACCACTAACTTGTTTTGACATGTGACAAAATAATCTCACCAAAGTCTGATTCTGTTTTCCTTTTATTGTTAATATCATACAACCCTCATTGGTAGATGGAGTTTGCACTGTTTTCAATGGCTCGCTTTGACATTATATGCTGACATTTACATTCCTCTCTTTTCGTTATGTGTATTTTCTGCAACAATGCTGCTCTGTGGCTATTTTTGTACTGCGGTTTTTAGAAATCATTTGTCAGCGCAGCCAGTGCTATGACGTCTTTTTTTTTCTTTCTGTGGATAATCTGTCGACCACAGGAGTGCCCTTTTTTCCCTTTGTATGTGGTATTTCAGGTCATGCTGACTCTTTGGTGCTTTTTAAGATATAAACTCAACCTCCAAATACAGCTTAGACATTTGGACATACATCATGTAATACTACAGCAATGTGCCGTGCATATCGATTAATTGTTCTGGTTTTGTTTTGAATGACCTTTACAGTTTTCAAAAGCCCAAGAGTGACTCTTTTGTTTGTTCTGTTCCAACATCAGTCAATATCACAAAGATAGTCAGATTACACTGCTTTTTAACTTTGAAAAGCAGCAAGTTGTCACAGAGTAGATATGATGTCTGAAAAATGACTTCCATTAAATGAATTATTAAAATATAGGTTGATTTATTTGCATTGATCTCCTAATTATTGTTATTTTATTTAACACATTTAGGACCATAGGTCTTTTTTAGTTAAGCTTTTTTGGTAATGCGACAATTTTTGTAATTTCCCCTGGTACACCACCACAGCAGACTCTAAATAAGAAAATCAAATATGTGACTGCATTTACTTCAAAAGGGTTTGGCATAAGTATTGGAAAATTATGTTCAGAAATTACAAACATTTTTACACAATTTAAGCTAATAAAAGATCTTGAGTGTTGCATTTTATATTTTTACTTGAACTCTCTGGTCCAAAAAGATGCTAATGCAGTGGAAGGAAGCTTCATTAGACTGGAAACCAAAAAGAAACCTATCGGAGCAATAGGAAAAACTTAAGTGGCCAAATAATCTTCTGCATACTTTAAAATAATTAATACACTAGCCATTTCACTAACACTGAATGGCCAGGAAGACCAAAAGTGGATGAAGTCTTTGTAGAACTATTTCCTTGCTTAAGAAAAATCCCATCATAATACTAGCTCAAGTAGAGAAGACTCTCAAGGGGGCAGGCATATCATTGTCAAAGTCCACAATTTAGAGATGCCATATTGAATGGAAATACTGAAGATATACAAAAGAGTGCAAATCACTGATTACACTCAACTTATGAAAAATCTTTGGACACCAAGATTAAAAGATTCTCTGCATCTGCGTACAGTTTACAATTTAGTTGTATTTACTGTACATAGCATTAAATCACAACAGTGTTTACCTCAAGGCACTTTATACTTGATATTGCACTTTATATCAGCAAACACTTGGCGACAGTGGGAAGGAAAAACTCCCTTTTAATAGGAAGAAATCTCCAGCAGAACCAGTCTTGGGGAGGAGTGACTGTCTGCAGTGACCAGTTGGGGGTGAAGGGCCACGTTTGACATTCATAGTCCTTCCTGAAGTAACTTTGAGCACGTAAAACACCCTCAGATGAAGTTAGACTCCTAAATCCTTGGATGAGGAAGGGGAAGAGGAAGACTGACTGCATGGAGTCATATGAGTTTAACCTTTGATTTAAAATGAAAACTTCCCTGACAGTAGAAACCTTGGCATGCGATGGGATTTGAGTCAGGTCACTGGAGTTGAAGGTAAATACACACTTTGATCCACCGGCTCAGCCTCCACACTCTGACTTTGCACTTTGCAATTTCACTCTTAGACCTCTGACTGTATGTGCCGCTGCCTGCTTCATGTACGCTTTTCATGTCAGGGGAAACATATTTCTCCCATTTTTCATGCATTTAGTCATTTCTCCACCATACCACATTTCTTCAGCTCTGTCTGTCACCCTTGTTTTATTAGACAACACATGAAATAGTATTGTCTGTATGTATACACTGGCAAAATTTAGAAACCCACCACTCCTTTTATTTAGCATGATCTTCAAAGTAAAGACGCATTACGCCATAGGAACACTGCGCCCAATCAAATTTTAGATTCCAGCTTTGTCATATATAACACTGTAGCCTTTTTATTACACTGGTGATAAGACTATTTTATACAAGCAATAAAAGAGCAATAAACTGCTTGACAGCTTTCTTTACTCTGATGTTAAATCAGCTAACAGGATTTTTAAAAGGCAGAGACTTCTCTTCTGAAATCACTCTGGCCTCTCGTGGTTTATTCTTTAATTTTCTGCTCCTCCAGTCTCCTCTCAACTTGATCCCTTTCTTCTTCCTCCTACATCTCCCTCTTGCTCTCCTCCTCCTCAGCTCTGTGTTTTGATGTAATTGAGGAGGAGGTGGTGTGCAGTTCTCCCCCACAGCCAAGGGTCCAGCGAGCAGAAACGTCTAATCAGTGATGTCAACAGCCGACACTTTACAGCACTGCAATAGATGCTAGAAAAAAGACTGACTTTGTGGACTCGTAATGATTGTCTGAGCTCCTGACAACCAGATCACATTCATTTCAGCAAGGCTACAACAGACAGGAACTGTAAAGACACTTCTCTATACTAACCCCAATGCTAATGCAGGCATACTCTCGCTTTTCCCCTTTAATGTGACGAGGCTTGAAGTGATGAAAGCCCAAGAGGCTGAGGTGGAGATGTGAAGCCTCACACCAAGCTGGCTGTTATTTCTTTAACAAAACAGGCTGTAACACAGAAATGCTCAATAAACGGACCTCGCTCCCTGTCCTCCTTCCATCGAGCAGTTTAGCTCCCGTCAGGGTTTGAAGGCTGATCTTCTTTTGGCACATTAACATTTAAATTAACATTCATGCGGTCACAGGTGTTCGTTTATTGGGTATTTAAAAATGGCTTCAGCTCAGCCAATCAGAGCCTAGGACAAGAAGTATCCATTTTATAAGTCATCATTAACATCGGCGAGCGGCACAGATGTCACACTCGCTGATGTTTCTGGGGAGCACTATCTGCGTTCACAAGTCTATTTCTGACTTTCTGGGATCTCGTCTCAATTATTTTTTTACACTTAAAGGCGGGCAGGACTGAAATCACCTCCCTATCTTTTCTTTATTATTGAAGGGGGAAGAAAAAACCTGATGAATAAACAGCACTTAAATGAGAGACAGAGCCCTGCACTGTCATCTGTAGAGCTTCAGCTCAGATGTCACACTTCAGTCACTGTGGATTACGTCTTTAAAAGGAGCCTCCGTGTGCATTTCTGTGTGCACATTTTCAATATATACGCAAGGCTCTTACTGAATTGTACTTCAGCCTTTACTCTATTAAGTGATTTTCTGAAAAAATACATACACTTAAATGGCTGTATGGTTATTTTGTGTTCAGTTCTGAATGCACACATTAGTTGAGAAGCTATTTGTTAAGATTTGTTCACATGTTATGGGGTGTATATGCTGGTGAGAAAGTCAGGTGTAAAAGAGCATTTCAGAGTATGAAAGAAAGCTAAAATCTAACACCTGATAAGAGAAAAAAGAGACAGTATAAAAGTACATTGACATTTTGGGGGTCTTTCATGATGGCAAGATGTTAAGATGACGAGGGCTGCAACTATCAATTATCTGTTATTCTGTTTATTTTACTTAAAAAGAAAAAGAAAACCACGCATAAGAGCTGATATTATATTAAAAAAAAGCAGCAAACCGTCACAGTGCATGACCAGTTTTTGGAAGACCTATTATTCACATCTTCAGCTCTATGTTTTTATTCTTGGTCTATATTAGAGTAACTTTGTGAGATTCACAATTCAAATTAATTTTTATTTGTCTTATATCGGCCAAAGATGGAACCCCACAGTTCATCCACTGTCTGAAGCAAGCGGTTTTAGCTCCCCTCCCTTTAAGCAGTCTTACTTTAGATTGGCTGCCCCTTGTAAACAGAAGGTTTTAACAACAAGTGGGTGGGGCTTCTTGCTTAATTGTTTTTTTTTTGTACTTTTGCTATGTTCCAGTTTTCCAATTTTGGAATGTTTTCTTGCTATTTTCACTCACTTGTTAGTTTTATTTAAACATATTACCCACTGCAATGTTTCCCAACCAACGTGCTGCAGCACACAGGTGTGCCGTGGAAGATTATCTGGTTCCACCTCTAAGCGATCGCCGTGAGTAACGGGCAGAACAATTACATTCTCTTCCAGTAGAGGGCAGTACAACTTGCTCTAATTAAATGGGTTTGCCAACTGCCAGTAAAACAGAACAAGATGAAGAAGAAATTACATAATAGTCATACTGTGAGACAACGCAGCAAGTAATAGCAATAGGTAAATATTGGAAAAGAGTCTGACCTGGGTCCTGATGAAAATTCCGACCCAGGTGAAGGCCCTAGCATGAGAAGTGGTCAGAAGAAAGCAAAAAAGGTACACTGGGGACAAACTGAGCCAATTCCACTATACCTGATGCACGGGGAAAAATTATCAATATGCTTTTTGTGATGTTTTTGTTTGGTGGTGTGCTGTGTTTTTTTTCTAATGTGAAAATCTCCAAAAGGTTCGGAAACACTGACCTACTGTAACAGGGAACACCAGAAGCCCCCTGGTTACAGTAGGATGAAATGCACCCGTTGATAACAGTGATCGTGCATCTTGAAAAATTCAGTTTATTCAGGCCATTTAATTGTGGTATAAAGGAGTGTCCAAGCTCATCTATATGGCAATGAGTTGGGAGTTAAACTCATCTCACTATTATCATATTCCACTCTATTATGTCATGGCAGATCTTGCTCCATTAACCACTATCTGTGCTTCTAACAGCCTGTACACTGTGCCTTATGTACAGTTAATTTATACGAGGAATCTGTTCAACTATTGAATCAGTCAGGTAAATGTATGGCACTCAGTAAGCAAACCATATTTGTAGGTTTTTTTTAAGTACTTTTATCTGTAGTTTTAACCTCAGCTACTTTGTTTTGTTTTCTATTTCACTGAGCAATTTTTTTCTTTGCTATTTGTTCTGTTCTGTCATGAACCGAAGTTCCGTGCGCAAGCTGGACCCAGAAGCAGAACACACACACACCAGGGTAGGAGGGAATAAAGAAAGCAAATTTATTACAACTAAAGGTGTCCCGTGAGGGTAGCCGAAAAGACAACGTATGGAGCCAGAGAAAACCGAGGGGCTGGGGAGGTGAACTGCGCAGGGAACGCCGAGAGCGGGGCTGTGAGAAGCTGCAAAACAAAAAGAGAAACAGATTACTGGGGTGCGGGAAAAAGGCAGCATACGAGGGAAGGTGGAGTATACGTCTTACGGAGGTAGCCGGGCTGAGTGAACCAGAAGGGGGGGGGGGCCTCCAAAAGGGTCGAGACGGCGAGGCTGATAGTGCTTCCGGATCTCAGGCGGACAGGTGGACAGGCAGGTGGCTCGCAAAAACGCCGAGTTGTGATCTGAGTACACAGGGTAAAACAGAGTCAGTTCCAAAGGACAGTTTGTCATAAGGGGTTTTTTCCCGCAAGTGTACGTTACCGCTGAGAGGCGACTACGGACTGGCGTGGAGCAGCAGGTAGGGCAGGATTAAATAGTCCACCTGGTGATCGCCTGGAAACCAAGGCCTAGGCTGTTACAAGCAAATAAATCCCATAAAAACATGTAGTTATAGTAAAAATGTGCAAGTTCTGCAGCTCCCTGGTAGATTCTACAAACTAAGTTTTATGACAGCAAAATCACTGCCAGCATTTAAGAGGAACAACTGAGAGACTTTGACTGCAAGATGAAAGGGGAGGTTTTAAAACATATCATAAAGTACTCAAGACAAATCAGACCTGTCCACCTACCTGTAATGTAATTCGAGAGACTGACAGTCAGCACATTAATGTCACACCAGCTGAAGGACTGAAGGTCTATGCTCAACTGCCAAAGAACCACAGTAAAGCTCTCACATGAGGCCCATTCATCCACTCTGCTGCTGAACCATAATCACTTCGCTGCTCCGCGGCTGGCCGGTGTGATCGCCACCTGTGCTGACAGCGCTGGCAACGGGAACAGCAACCGCAGCCAGGAAGTGCATCAGCATTTCACCACCACACCGCGATTAGAGCACACACTCTGTACTTCATTTCATGGCATAAGAGTCTGTGAGATTTCTGTTCCATAGCTGTGAGAAAGCAGTAAAAACAATAAAGTGTGAGTTTTGCAGGTAAAATGTAAGAACTGACTGTCGTTGGCATTATGCTGCTCTAAATAATTTCCTGCTGAATTTTTTAAAACTGTTTTGACATTTACATTAATACGAAAGTCTAATTCTCCTTTTATTGAAAAAGTAAAGACCCCAAGTTATTCTTAAACTACACAATATTGCTTTAAATCATCAGACTGATCCTTCATGAGATTTTGACCGTATCTGCTATAGAACTACCATACATTAATAAATACATAGGTAAACACGATGGATTCCCATCTTAGATCACTTCATGTTGAGAATCATCACTGGTAGCATGATCGAGACGTTTGACTATGACCGAGAGACCAGGAAGCAGTCTTTGCGAAGGAAGACTTCAGAGTCCCCAAGCCAGAAGGACAATTTTCTTCAGCATTGTGCTCCATCTGTCCACAGGGTAAGAGTGTCAACACTATCATCTAACATAACTGTAACATCGTGATGCCTCTGAGGGAAAGCACTGGTTGCAAAAATCTCAGATGTGACACGCCAGCAGTTGGGTGATCCATCACAACACTGCACAAGTTTTTTTGGAGCTACAAGTATCACTGCCCACTCGTCCTCTTCACCAGATTCACCCTCATGAATGAAATCCAGGTGTCTTTCACACAGCTTTGCAGACTGTGCTTTAAGGACTTCCAGGGAAAGTTGAATGTGCATAAAAAGATTAGCCAGTTTTTGCTTTGTCACTAAGTAACCATTTTGTTTTAGCTCATGGTTTAGCCAAATGCTGCCAATAGGTTCTCTTCTTTTGGAGTTCACTGCATCTTGTTCCTTATTTTCTGTCATATAAACATAACATAACATGAAATTCAGTTGTGGACATTTATATTAACTATTTTTTAGCATTTTGGCCAAAAAGCTCAGGTCTCAGAAAGCTCGAATTCTATGTGGTCATTTACTCCATGCACAGAATGACACAAAAAATGTTGTTCCGAGGCAAAAATCTGCCCAAACCCAAACAACCTTTTAAAATGAACATATGTTCAAAAAAAAAATAGTCTATTGGCGTAGTATTACCAGCATACAACAAGCGTGCCCAAGCATATAAATTGCTGACTGGGCTGAGTTATTAATAAATGATGTAACTGGTTAAGTTTATTTGCCTTTTTAGCATGAAAATTGGTTACATTTCAGTCTGTTTCTGGAAGCCAAGTGAGGGGCAGCCAGTCAGAAGGAAGCAGGCACATATATGGGGAGACTGGCCTTAAAGGACAGGAGATAAAGTGGCTTGTTTCAGACAGAAGATGAATCGAAGGCCTGCATGAAACCCCAAGATGAAAGAAATATGGATTATTTTGAACACTGGTATGTGCAAAGCTTTAGACCAGAAAATAAACATAATAGGCCTTTTAATGTCAAATCAGGCAGTGATTCATAAGTTATTAACTTTGTGGGTTTTCTGAGAGGGTTTTATGGCGGGGGGTAAAAACACTTCGCACTTGTTCATTCGGGAAGGTTCCCCTGCAAAAAAAGTCATCCTTGAAGCGTTTTTCTCTCTTAAAAGTGAAACATGAAATAGCATCAAAGGCAAACACAAATCCCATAGTTGCCTAGTTTCTCTGCCAGTCACATAATCAAACAGCTTCTACTGTCTGGTTCTTGCAGCCGACGAACATTTTGCAGCCCTTCAGACATTTTTCCTTTTGTCTTTTTTTAAGCTCCTCGTTATGACACTCAGTGACAGCAGTAATTCTTGGTTGCTCGACAGATCATTTGGTCCCCAGTTTGTTTCGCTTCGCTAGTAAAAATATTGAGAGATGTTTCCGACGTTTTTTTGATGGCATTGAGGAATTTATTTTCACTTTTTTTTTTCCTCTGGCAGCAAAATGCATTACCTCCCCCAGTCAGAAACTACTGAACATTAACCTGATCTTCCCATTAACTTTAAGGGCTGGCTAAATCTAAACGACACACCATAAAGAGACTTGAAGAACATCGTGAGCCTAGCACCATTAAGGCTACTAATGACCCATAATGCAGTGTCACACTGGTGCTCTCTACATCCGAAAAAACTATATCTGAATAGATTAGTGTCTCGTCCTCACTTAGAATATGACCACAAATGCAATTTTCAAAAATAAATGTTGCTGCACGTTTGGGTCAGTACTAAATGAGAAATCCAAACTGCCCTTCAGTCTTTAATGAAAACATTTGGGGATAAAATTAAAGGAAATAGATCGTTTAACTGGAAAAAAAACAAAAAACAAGTCAATCCAGCTTCTTTGGTCGATCACGGCAAAATCAAGATTCTGCTAATGATTTCTCTTTTTTTCAGAGAGGAGTTCAAATCCATTGCACTCTCAGACAGGCTGGATTTGACTCTGCGCCACACGTTGTGTAACTGAGTTTTAGGCTTCTTATGGAGAAGAAAACAGGTGTTTGATGAAGCTTTAAAACAGTTGGTTATTGAGCACAGGAGCTGCTCAAGGTTGTTCCGCCATCCTCCGTTGTAATTTCTGCACAATTGGTTGTGTTTATCAGGCTGAGTCTGTAAAGTTGTTTAAGCTCACAGACAATGCCGCTGTTGTTGGGCTGATTGCAGATAATGAATCACTTTGCATAGCTAGCACTGAAGCACAGTGGAGAGGTTTTCAATACGAAATAACCTTTTGTTTCGCCTGAACAGGAGCAACAATGAGAAAGAAACTCCAGGCGAGAAATGAGATGCAATCAGTCATCCTAAATGAGCAGAAAAGTGGAAAGGCTAGAAAAACTTTTTAAGTTCCTCAGCACTAAAATACTGTCAGCTTTGAAACTGGAGAGCAATGTTGACAGCGTGGTGAGAAAGACCCATCAGAGATTCCACTGACTCAGACGACTACAAGATGTTTGATGAGTTTCTGGCAGCCATGACCCATTTCTGCAGTAACAGGAGTGATCAAAAATGTTAGAACAAATGTTATTGCTTTCTGTTGCTTCCCTGTGGTTTGGGGCTTTCTGAGTCTTGACTTCCTGTGAGAGGAAACATTCACCCATCCTGCTTAGCCATTACCAACCATCCCAGTGTGTGTCGGTGCACCGCACACAGGCAGAGTAATACCTTGAGGATCCCACTGTTGTTCTGCTTCCTTGAAGTTAATGTAGTAATGCCACAATGGTATAAGCCTTCGTTACAAACAGAAGTCATTTAAGGACATATTTTCTTTGTAAACATTAGGAGTAAAATTAATTCAAATAGTCTCTGTCAGAATTGAAGAAATTAACACAGTGAAGCATAAAAATCGCCAAAGCTACAGATAAAATGTTTAAGACCCACCAGAGGAAGGATTACATGCTCCTTCACTGGCTGAGGTAAGTCTCTAAAACCCTTAAGATAATGTCTAAAAGTAATTTTCATCGAGGACATATTTTATAACCCCAGCAAATCAGAACCTGCAGAGCAGCTCGAAAAGATACTTCTCAGATAAATGTAGCCGTAAAAGACAAAGTAAAATAACTTCCCACTTTCTTTAAAAAAGGAGAAATTGTATTTACCACCCACAGCTCCAGCTGAGGATGCTAATAAGCTTAAAGTCCTAAACAGAACGGATGGGGAGTCTCATGTTCCTCGGAGTCATAGAGCCTTTCAGCCCAGCAAAGATAAATACATACATTAAAAAAAGCGCAAGCCACCTTTCAGTCTCGAGGTTTTTCTCTAAATTTATCCTCCGAGTGATATTTCACCATCATCAAGAGCGCCAAATCCATCTCTATAAAAATGAAAATTGCTCTTTATATGTCTGTGTTTAAATTTTTCACATGTATTAGATTATACAATGCAGCAGACAGAGAGCAGCATTCAGTGCTCATAACTAAATTCTGTGCATTATTATTCTGCCGAGTTTCTATAAGCTATGAGCTGGGGTATATTATGCTGTACCCTTGTTATGGTGCTCTATTGACAGAATTTGATATGTATTTATTATTTTCCAGTATAATAAAATCCCATCTGCTTCAATAGCTAATATAGCTAACAGTTTCTGTGAACAGCAGCACTCTGTTTGAAAATGTTATCAATCCACTAAATGGTTTTTATCAGTCCCATATTGTGAGTTGGAACCCTCCTCTGCCTACTAGAAGGTTCTTATCACATCTTATCACATTCTGTGGGGTCATTTTGCCTTTCTGAACAGAAGTAGAAATGAATGGTGTGTTTCCAGTTTAAAATAAAAGAAGCTGTATCTGGATGCTCGAGGGCTGGAAGTTTTTCAGTCCGCTCAACTTCTTTTTCCTGCCGCTCCCTTTAGCGGTCATCAAAGCAGATTATCTGACTCCATCTCACCCTATTCCTATCATCCTCCTCTGTCACACCATCCCTGTGTTTGTCCTCCATCACTAAATCTATCCGATCTTCCTCTTTTCCTCATGCCTAGCAGCTCCATATTCAACATCCTTTGTTTAATATCCACCATCCCTCCTCTGCACGTCCAAACTGTCTCAGCTGTGCCTCTCTAACTTGGTCTCCAAACTGCTCAACCCGAGCTGTCTGATATATTTGTTTCTAATCATGTCCATCCTAGCCACTTCCACTGAGAAATCTTAACATCTTCATCTACTGCCACCTCCAGTTCTGCGTCCTGTCTTTTGTAAGTGCCACTGTCTCCAAACTACATATCAAAGCAGGTCTCACTGCTATCTTCTAAGCCTTCCCTTTCACTCTTACTGATATCCTTGTGTCAACCTTGACACTCGTCTCCACCCACTCTACCCTACCGACACTTTCTTCTTCACCTCTCTTGTGCACTTATCTTTACTTTAGATGGTTGACCCAGGGTATTTAAGCTCATCTTCTTTAAGTACCGCTACTCCTTTCACAAGATATTTGATTAGGTGAGGCATCAAAAGTTAGTGGTAACTAACTTTGTTAGTTTTGGTAAAAAGATCATCTCTTCACTTAAAACACATACATTTCTGAATTTCAAAGCACATTTTATAGAGGCACATTTGCCAGCTTATGGTAGTCGTAGTCCAGTGGACACATCAGAGAGCAACATGAGGTTCAGTATCTTGTCCAAGGGTACTTGGCCATACTTGGCTAGGCATTCATACTGGAGATTGGAGCAGCTAGAGATTGAATCACCAACCTTCCCATTAGGAGATGACCTGCTCTACCTCCTGAGTTACAACCACCCTGGTGGGGTACAGTAACACCATGGAAAAGTGGTTGGAGATGCAGTGCAAATAAAATTATTGTACCATGTGCAATGAGTCCTTGCCTTCAACATTTAAAGGCTGAACCATGAGATAATTGCCAAAATTTCTTCTTTTTTTTTTGAAAATGGAGTGTTTACTGAACCTCCTGACAAATTTAAGAAAAAAAAGAATTAAATATTAATTTGTATTATGTGTGCTACATTAGGCATCCTTTTTTTTGCAATTTCTTTCTTAAAAATGTAAAAATCTACATGATACACTTGGCGTGAAAGGATTAAAATGATTGATTCAAAGACAGGGATCCAGATTTGTGACCACTTGCAGTTGGTTGTGATGTTCAATGCCACTTTGGTGAATCAAGATGAGCGTAAGATCAAGATGAGTGCTACCTGTTTGATGACAGGTTGCCTCCCACCAGGCAACCTGTGCATTCGCCTTGCAATCTAAAGTAGTCGCCCAGAGATTGAAGCTGTTGCACACAATTGAGTGACCACTGCGACTTCTAGCAACTGGTCTCCAACACCAAAATAATTCAGTGCAGCGACCAAACAATCACTAATTTTTCCCAGTTGCAAAGAGGTTGCTATCCTATTTTTACTTTGACTGAGTCTGAACACATTTACTGCTCATATTTTACATGCACTTCTTCACTCTAGAAGTTTTTACATCGCCTGTGTGTCTCTCCGTTTGTGACTGATTAAATTGCATAATAACAGCCTGCTACTAATAACAACTGATCAGTGCCATAATATCTGAATCAGATGCTAGCTTCAGGGTGGCAGCTATGTAAATTTTCATCTGACACATTCCATGTCACATGTGGATGATGTAGCCTCAAGCAGAGATGAATTTCAGACTACAGCCGTCTGCTAGGCTCACTTTTTCTGACGTCACACTTCCAGATTGTTTTCAAGCTTGTAGTCATTAGCATCAGCCAGCAATTTACGAGACTTGGCTCAGCTCCCTCTGGAGCATCAAAAGGCTTTATACGTCTTCTATCTGAAATATGTAGACCTCTGACCTGTCAACAGATTTTAAAGTGTTGTTCCCTTACACTCGTGTGCTGAGCTGTTAGTTGATATATATACAGACAAAACATGTGCGTAGGGGCCCGTGACTGCCAAAGGCCCTGTTGCGCAAACATATTTTTCCCTTCTGCAAATATAAATTGATACATTTGGTAATTATAGGCCTCAGTACTGTCGCAGTGCATAACAATCAACTCTCTGCCCTCCGAACATAAGATTCTTCTGTGTGCTTTTCCAGCACTGCCCAGTTGGCTCAGTTGGTTAGAGCTCATCTTTACTAACATCAGACAACGTTTTGCATCAGAAATGGAAACAGACCTGCTTATATGCGTAACTGTAGCAGCTTTTTGATGTAAAACACATTAGCAATCGTAAAGACATTTTACACAAAATGGACCAAACACATCCAATATATGTCATCCAGTCCTTTTTTTTTTTTTAATTTTTTGAACCTTTGATCTGTTTTTTAATGTCTGGACTTGAGAAATTTTTGTTGAAATCAAGAGAAATCTTAATCCCAAAGCATCAAATGACAATTAAGACATGAGGGCATTTCCAATTTTGTGAAAAAGGCTTTTTTCCTGTTTCAATATCACAATGCGTCTTGTGCCACATGTCAGGTAAAGAAAAGGTTTGGCCTTCTCAACCCTTTAACCCCATCCAAGAATTTTACAATGACCTGTATCGCCGCCTGTAAACCCGCTCTTATCGCCAAAATGCAATCGACCTTATAGATACTCTCGTTGCTGAACAGAGGCAAATCCCTGCAGCCAGGTTTCAAAATCTGGCAGGACTGAAAACAGAGAGTGGAGGCTGCAGCAAATAATAAATTGCTTTTTGTAGCTGTTAATGAGACTTGTGCAGTTCTCAGCTGGTGATTTGGCCCACTCCTTTTAAACAAAATCCTTCACCAGGCTTGATGGGTGCCCTTTTATTAGCTGTGAGTTTCAGCTTGTTTCATTCAGGATCTATCAGATTAATATCATGCCTCATAGCAAGGCAATTCATAACAATTAGTCTTTGTTTTTTATCCGTGTATGCAGGGAACATGACCTACAACTGAGGCAGACTCTATAACGCTGGGCTGATAGTTTTCCGATTTCCTTGTGTCCTGAGCCAACTGTTCCAGAGACACCAGATAACACAGCTGAGCCTCCTCTGTGTTTCACAGTAGGGGTGCTGTTTTTCTTCTCTGACAGATTCTCTTTTTATTATTGCATGAACACAGAGCTGATGAAACTTGAAGTGACAAAAAGCACTAATTTTGTTTCATCTGTTCCAGTGACATCTTCCCAGAAGCCTTGTCAACATGCATTTTAGCAAACTCCATTTGGGTTTTTTATGTTTTTCTTTTAAACGTGAGGATTTTTCTTCCACAGAGCCCACTTTCCCTCAGAAAGCCACATACTGTGCAACCTTGAAGACTTTTAATTCACCACTCAAACCCTGCTTTAATCAGTCTGGTGGGTCAGTGTCTTGTAGCCTTTACCACAAGCATGCTTGTCAATTATTTTCCTTTCCTCAGTCAACAACTGTCTTTAATTTATCTTGTTAGGATAAAGCAGCATGACAATGAATGCTTTTCCCTATTTAAAAAGCAATTTTTGCCATTGAAGATAAGTGCAATAATACTTAAGGACAATTGGAATTATTAAGATTTTTCTTCAAGATCTCACTTATAGTAAATAGCAGCCAGTTGCTGCTAATCAAATACATTTGATTCATCAATCATCAGCAAGTGTGGCCACCTCTGCAAAAGCAGAAGTTTGGGTTGTTTACTGGTCTGGAGCATTCGGGTATGTGTTAACACATCTCATAATCTTCCCAGGAGTTGATGTGTCAGCAAATTCACCCCAAGGTCAGACTGTGGTTGGAGAAATAGCAAAAAACCCAAGAGCTACATGTCAGACTCTACAGGCCTCAGTTAGCATGTTAAATGTTAGAATTCATGGCAGAATGAACAAGTATGGACAGTTTTGAAGGCTCTTCTCTACCAAAAAACAATATGGAAGAATGGATCTGAACAAGCCACTTTTTCTGGAAGAATATTCTTTGGAAATATGAGACCAAAGTAGAATCATAATTCTGGCTCGTGATGGTTGAAAAACTGTAAATAATATTAATAATAATAATTTTTGTAGAGAACAAACAAATTCAGTTGTGAAAATATTAATACATTACTGATTTGTGCATGAAATGTTTATATGCATGGTTTACGCATTAAGTTGTGCAGTGGTCCAATCAAAGCTCAGACCTCAACCTGACTAAAATGCAGTAGCAGGACTTTGAGATTGAGGTTTGCTGGCATTGTTTAATTAAAAGTAATCTACTGAAACTAGCACTGTAAAGAAGAGTGGGCCAGAATTCCTCCACAATGATGTGGGCGACTAAAAAATCACACAGAAAACTAATACTTTAACTTAATGCTCCTAAAGGTGGCTTTAAATGCGCATACTTTTTCACATTATTATATATCTGTCAGCATTTGTTAGGCTTATCAGTTAATTTCAACAGGAGAAATGGTTTCTTTGTAAGGTGACTGGATTCTTGCAGGACCCCTGTAAGGCTGGTTCAGGTCAAACTCTGTTCTCTGTCAACGTACGTACTAAAATAATCTCAGCTATGGGCGTAAATATTGTAGTAGAAAGATGGCGAAGCCAAACACCTGCTAAGTGTTATTTGAAAGTGATTGCACATTAAAGTCACTCCGACACGATGTTTTAATTATTTATTTATTTCTTGTAGCAAAGATGGGAAGCACTATCTAACCACATGCTCTCAAAGTTTTTACAGCTCCGCGGGCTTTTCTCTTTTACCCAAGTAGGTTGAAGTTACATGAACATGATAAACTGATGGTTTGCCCAAACATCTGGCATTATTTTTTAAGTGATTCTTTGGAGTGACTTTTGTGCACAAACTGACATTATTTCTTTTTTGAACATGCTGCGTCCTATGTTTTGGTGGTATTGTTGGTTGAAGTTAGCTCATGGCACATATGATATAAGTCCTCTGAAGTTCTTCCTATGAAGGTGCCAAGGAAGACTTAATAATATGCTAACTACCCAGTTAGGTACATTGAGTACTTGTTGATCTTATTAGATAAAGTTTGCTTATTTTGAACAATGACAGAACATTTAATCAAAGACATGAAGATGACTTTGCAAGTGCAAGAAAGTAGAATTAGCAGTTAACATCACTAGTTTTCAAGTATTCTCAAAGTAGGCTACTTCTTCTATGGGTATATTATTATACAATGCAGCAAGTGTTTGTGTTTTTTAGCAAACACTGTCTTATAGTTCTTTTTTTTTGGTTTAGTTGTGATTAGCTTGTGTTAGACTACACAAAAGGAAATATCTGCAGCTTGCTTTTCATCATCAGTGTTCTTCACGCTTGATAGAACGATAGTTTGCCCAATAATCAGCAAGTTATGTTTTTGAAAGTGCCTGCCCTTTTTCAAACTGTTTCCAAGCAGGATTTCTGTAACCAGCCATCTGGTGTGTCAGACACAAAGAAGGAAGCATTTGGTTACATTTGTACATGTCCCAAAATTGCGTACACACAACATTATAAATGAATGAATCTGAATTTAACTGGGTAAAACTGGCAATTTACTGTGTTCCTGGTAAAAACATTTTTACATATAAATCTCTTACATATAAATATTTCTACAGGACGCGAGCGGCTTTCTAGCTTTGAGTGCTTCTGCTACAGAATTTATTTTTGTCAGAAAATATGCATTTTTCAACATATTTTGTTTCTAATTGAGCCTGAAGACAGTGAAAACAGCAGTTTCTGTTCAACCTACTCTCCACGCTCCCTGTGCACAATGAGCCACTGCTGAGGTTTTCTTAACACATTGTTGAGTAGTTTCTGTGGTCGGAGCAAAGGAAGTGGACCATAATGTAGTGCCGCTGATGCACCGCGAAGTCTATTAACTCATTCACCATAAAGTGCCTGCCTGACTCGAGACATCCATCAACCCTTTCTGCCAAGTGTGGGGAGAAAAGTCAAATCACGGAGGCTGTAAGAAGCTGACTTCAGGGCCGAAAGATCACACGCACTCTTTGTGAAACTAATTCCATATGGTTGAGTTTTAATGTCAGAAGTTTCTTTGTTGGTTTTTAAAGGTCACTGAAGCAAATTACTGAGAACCGTTGATTCAGTAATGAGGTGAACTTGAATCGTCACGCTCGCTGCATTTGTTACTTCCATAC
This sequence comes from Simochromis diagramma, assembly GCF_900408965.1. NCBI lineage: Eukaryota > Metazoa > Chordata > Actinopteri > Cichliformes > Cichlidae > Simochromis > Simochromis diagramma. The sequence continues at coordinate 6,905,927 of NW_024386892.1, read as the reverse complement.
CCTAAACACGCTCACACACAGATGGAAACACTGTATGCATGTACACACTCACATAGCCCCAGGTGTTGAACATGTTGAATTTTGCTGCTATTTTAGTCATTGAACATGATGGTCGCAGCTGTCGGTGGGCCCTCTGGACACATGCACACACAGCCACACATGCATAAGGTCTCAGTCCCAAAGCAAGCACGGATCATCTGAGGGAAATCTATGAATTCCCAGGCATGCTTTTGACCCTAGTTTGCGATCCAAGTTTGAAAAATTATTAAAATATTTTCGAAATGAGCGCTGTACTCTTTTTGTCTTCATTTTCTTTATTGTTTCACAGGCAGGGGGAATTACAGGGATGTGGTGGTAAAAGGTATCGATTCACAGTTTCATGGACTGGGCTTATGAAAGCAAGTCAAAGGAAGAGAAAAACAGTGACAACAAGACACTCTGATATTAAGTCCACTGATTTATTTCCATTTTCAGAGTAATTTGTTTTTCTCAATGGATTTACTAGATCTATTATATTAGCGGGGTAATACCATTGGATATGAGTTTGCAGAAATGAGATTACACAAACGAATCAGCTAAATATTAGTTTATCAGATCTCAAGACAAAACAGGATAAAATGCTTTCTGAAGAAACTGAAATAATGCCTTTCGAACCCATTAATTGATGACCGGACCTTTAAAAGAACATACAGTGTGCACAACAGCTCAACAAGAGGACATAGTAGGTGGGCGTGGGGCTTTGTTTACTAGCTAAAATAGCATCAGAGTACATGATACAAAAACTGTGCCTCATTCAACTGAGGGTTCTCTACAAAAATACATCTAATAACAGCTTTTTTTTCTTCTTTTCTAATGTACACAGTTTATCACAATAATACAGAAAACCTATGTTCATAGCGAACATATGGTTTCATACCCCGTGTGGTGCACGGCTACAAGGAGAGGACACGTTGCTGTGTGAGTGCCATCACACTAGCTATAATTCTCATGTTTTCTTGCACACACTGCTGCAAGAAGAGGAATAAGTTTTGAGGTTTGCTACTGTTCGTAAGCTGCATGTATGTCACCGCAGGCACCTATAGTGTCACTGCAGAGACATGTCTAACCTACCAAAGGTGAGGAGGCAGCATTTACTTAATGATGAGCTCTGGGAAAAACAGCAGAGCAGGCAAGGCAGGCAAAGACTGTTCCTATTAAGCTGTGTGTGTGTGCGTGTGTGTGTGTGCGTGTGTGTGTGTGTGTGTGTGTGTGTGTGTGTGTGTCTGCGTGCGTTCAAGTTTCTGGGATCAATAAAACCAATATATTTTACAGAGCATGCCTTAAGATTTTAGTGAGAATAAGGATGCCAATCTGCCCACAAAAACTGATTCCTGTTGTTGAATTTTAATGCATATTTTTATTTGTTTTTATTTTGTCATAGCCGCCTGCACCAGAATAATCCATATTCGCTGAGATGAATAGGTGATGCCCCACAGCAATCGCAGCCAGATGTTCAGCTTCAGAAGAGCGAGAGAAAAACAATGTGTAAGTAGGTGTGGGCGTTTCTCTGCTCTTCCTTCCTCGTTACTCCTGCCATTCACGCCTCTGAAAGTCTGAGTGTCATGCAGTCGGGAGCGGCTCTCCGGATTTACGAAGAAGCGGCACATTTTGTTATCTGAGACAAATTTCTCCTACACTTCAGCCGAGATCATTTAAATGAGATAGATTTAAACAAAGAATAAGGGTAGAGCTACGCCTTTTCCGTATGTACTGTGTCGTATCCCTCTGCTTTAAAGGAAAAATCCACCCTGAGGCGTTGTTCAGATAGAAAAAGAAAGAACACTTTGAACATCCTGCGTTTGAGTGAAATGATGTGACTGCGCTTGGGTTATTTTGTCACACACCACAGAGTGGAAAATCACCTGTCAAAGTGCAACAAGCAACCAGTGAGTGACAACAGAGGGGTGAGAGTGTTAATTTAAAAAAATGGTTATTTTTTCATTACCTGTCAGTCAAATCCTCACATCTTCCTACGTTTCATCGCGGCTCTGTCTCACGGGGAAAACCCCTGTTGGAGTCAACTGTGTCCTGCGGTGTGCTAAATCACTCATTACATTACTCATGTGCGTTTAGGCCTAAATGGGTGAGTCACTAAATGCAAAGTTAACCACCTCTTCGGGATGTTTGTAGTTCAGCTGCAGTGGAGTGAGACGGGAGAAAATCAACAGTCTAAAACGTCAAGCGTAAAGGTCAGACGCTGGAGCCAGTTCATCAGACACAAAGAGCAAAGGCTTATTTCTGAACTTAACATTTTGTTCTGACGTTCAGCCGTCACAGCCTGAAGACACACTGCAGTACAGACTCACAATTTATGTTATACCATAGACGATAGTATATAAAAGATGGACGTGGTTTCGTGGTCTAAAAGGGGAAACATGTTGGATTTTCTTAAAGCAGGGTAGTATATGGTAAAACAACCCTAATCCTCACCTGATTTATGACCTCTGATTATTTTATTATCTCAATAGCTAGTTTCAAGCCTTACTGAATACAACATGTCGTTCGTTTAGTAACTTATAGTTGCATTTAGAGCCAAACAGTTCATAAACCAGGGTATGTTTTAAGGCCAGAGGTGGGCAATTTAACTTTCCAAGGGGCCACAAGAGACGCTGGGTCTGCTGGAGAGGTGCACCAATAGGCTTGTAAAGACTTAAATGAATATTGAAAAGAATTGAGTTCAACTTATTGGTGCGGCTTTCCACTGTGTCTCACGTGGCCTCATGGGAAAATGCATAGCCCACTCCTGATTTAGCCAGCGCCAGAATATAAATAATAAAGTGTGACAAGGGGTATTTTACAGCCATGCATGCATAGGACACAGAGAAATGGAGCTATAGTTGCAAAGTGCAGAAATATCTATCTTTGATGGCGTGTTGTGGAAAACAGGAAAGTAATTTTTCCTACGTGCAGAAGTGGATTAATGAACTCGCTGCACAGAATTACAGTCGGGGTCACAGAGAGAGCGCAGAATGTGCTCAACACATTTCCATTTGTTTTGCAATTTTTGAGTGAGATCATGCTTTCAGTTACAAAATTGTAGGATTTAATGTAGCCGAGGGAGCGCACAGTTGCTACCTTATAATAGATATACAAAGTGCTGCCATGTGAGCATGTATTTCTTAGTATGAAGTCTTGGCAATGGCCAAAAACGCTTCAGTCAAGGTTTTAAGATTTTACAAAGCATTATGTGAAATCATTGTGGGTTTGTTCATCTATTATTTACAATCAATGGCTTTTGCTGTAATGGCAGCATTAGCAGTCCTATATTGATTCAGAAAATACAAAATAATCATTAACATTTTACATTTTACTGTAAGTTGTGTTAGTGTTATCCACTGATTTTCCAGCTATTCACACCTCCCCCCTTTTTAAAATTTAGTACTGTAAGTTATAGGGTAATACACGTAAAACAAAGACTATATTTTTGATACATTTATAAATTTACTTATAAACAAATAAATAAATTTAATCACTTTATTGCTATGTAGGATTTAGGACATGGCTTTTCTGTAATTTCAGATGTCAATGTAAACTCTAGACAAATTCATCTGCAAGGTTGCTCTTAAGCTCTTGTGTTTCTTTCCCACACGACTGGGTCAAACTTGTCTGATGCTTGGTTCTGAGATACCTGTTGTTAAGCTTTGATTGGTGTACATACAGACTGCTCTGCGACCTGCAGTTATCCCTAACACTCATCTCTAAATACAGGGAAACCAGCATCTTTCTCTTCTGCTTTAAAATCTCATTTAGCCAAGGTTTTCAAAGGGCGGCCCACAGGCCAGTGGCAGTCCTTGGTGACATTATGCAACAACAAGTCAATTCTAGGTAATAACAAATCAGCTTAGAATTACCATCAGGAAATCTGCTCATCCTTGAGCAAACACAGATGTGTTTGCTGCATCATGTGCTGGCTCCCTAAATTGGCACTTTTAAAACCTCTCTCAAAGAAGGTTTTTTTTCTCTTTGCACTTCCTGAAAATCATTATTCATCTGTTTTATTGCTGTACTGGACAGTAAAATGAAAACATAATTTTGAAAGATAGGAGAAAGAAAGACAATTTTGTTACACAGAGTCTCTTAAGAGACCTTTTTTTGGCTCATGCTGCATTCACATCGTGTTGGACCCTGAAAATTTCCTGTTATTCTGACTAGATAGTGTTCACATTATCTCGGCCTACTTATGCTTTCACGCCCTGAACATATTATCTGTCTATTACTATGCCAGTCTTGTAGTATTCTACCATTTTAGCATATATTAACTCTGCTGGACCCACAATGGGCAAATTTACTGTTAAAGCAGACTAAAGAGATATCATCTTTTTTAATTCCATACATTTTCTTCCTTGTCTTACTCTGATTCCTACATTACCCACAGTGCCGAGTGACTGCAGATGGTGCAGTTCAAGGTTTGGGTATGTTATGCTAGCATTGGATCCTTTAGCTCCAAGCCTACAGCTTTAGGCAGCGATGAGGAATGGGCTACATGTGCCTGCTGCTAAGCTCAGTTCTTTCCAAACTCCACACCCCCACATTTTATTCAGTTTCAAACTTTAGTCCCAGCCAGTTGACTCAAGGGCAACTCCCCAAGACCTGTAAACAGTCTTTGATGTGTAGAATTTGTCGAGTTCTCCTTTAATTTTGCGCTTTATTAAGCTCCAAGTTAAAGAGAATTTGCTGCCATTAGTTCTGTACAAATATCTGGGATTCTGTCTAGAATATCTACGATTTTTCAAGTTTGTTTCATTATGGTGTGGACGTGTATTTCCTGTCTGTTAAATGGTGGATGCTTATACAGTACTAAACAGGGTCCTTTGAACAGTGAATCACACAGAGCTACTCCAGTATAGTTTAAGAATAAAAACATGTAGGTTTAAACTAAGTGAATGTGGCAACAGACTCATACTTTGTTAGTGAAATCTAACCAGAAAATACCCTTTCGTATTTGTTAAACGATGAAGCTTTCTAATTGTGCAAAACAGCAAAGTAGCAAAAAATTGTGTGTTTAATGTTTTTAGAACTTTGGGAAACACTAAGATTGGGTTTCTTTTGAACCCATTCTGGGAAAAACAACTTCCTGTTGTCCTGTGCAAATCTTGAATGTCATCAGCTCTTGATGGCCAGCGACCCGGAACATGTACAAATTAAAATTAAAGAAAAATTCCCGCACATCTACGATGACAGACTGAAGAAATCTGAGCATGCGAGGGTGAATTCATCCTTTAAAGTCACAACATTTTCTAACGTGCCTCACGAGCAAATCGCCAGCTTAAAATGCAAAACAGCAGCTCTGACTGATTTCTGCTGAGGGAAACGAGCCCAGCTGTGTATCCCTACCACGATCCCGCTGGCTGCACACCTGAGGCTCATTTCAAGTGGGATTGCAGTTGATGAAGATAATTAGCCATCTTTATTGTTTTTCAGATGTGTGAATCAGTGCTTGAGTGTTTGGACGCGGTGATGAAGTTTTCCAGAGGATTTGGCTTTAAGAAGGATCAGTTTTGTGTTTTTACTCAAGAGTTCCTGAAATTCCTCACATTTCAGCTACAGTAAAAGTATGCAAGCGATGACACCCAAAGCTGTTTGCACCCACCTGACAAGTAATTTTTTGTATCAAAAATGTGAACATGTACCACTCTCAATTCTTTCCTTTTGTTCCTCTTTTTCAGAACAATAACTGCAAGGGCAAAACTGCTGGATGTGGAGTGGGGTACAGAGATGGGTGGTGGCTCTGCACAGGGTGAAATGCTGCTGCTAAGGGATATGGACCAGGGGCATCCAGGAGAGGGATGGGAGAAGATGCATAGAAAGTGGGAGTAAGAGCGGGAGGAGGAGGTAGTGGTGGTGGAGGTGGTGGTGGAGGGATGGGAGATAAATGTGGGGAGAAAGAGGGAATAAGATGAGGGTAGGAAGGAACGGGGAGGTGTGGTGCGGGTGGGAGGAGGGAAAGGTGATGTTGGATGATGGTGTGATGGAAGGAGATAGAGGAAGAGGAGGATGATGAAAAGGATGGCTGGAGGAGGAGAGGAGGATGGAGGTGGACGCACGATGGAGGGAGGCGATGAGGAAAGCGGGGCATCTTCTCTGGGAAGAGAGGTTCAAAATCTATCTCCCTCTCCTTACTTCTTTCCTCCCTTTCCTTCTCCTTCCTCCTCACCCATTCCTTCTCCCACTCTTCGTGCCTCTCCTTCAACTTTTTCCTCTCCATCTGTTTCTCCTCCTCCTTCTTTCTCTCCTTCTCCACACCTCTTTCATCCTCCATCTGCTCCCTCACGGGTGCAACTTCTTCATTCACAGCATTAGCACAGTGATTACAATCAGTGACATGATTACCGTTAAAATCGTCACACTGACCACCGTCAATATCATCGGCTCCACCTCCAACACTTTGCTGAATCCCTACGCCGCTTTTGTAATCAATCGCTGAATCAGAGAGGCTGTTTTTGTGTCGAATGTGGCACTGAGATTTGGCTTTCTCCTCCTCGCTGTGGTCACTTTTGTTATTTTTCTGGCTGTAATCGCAGTTATGACTAAATGCGTCATTGGCTTTGGAGTCATTAGACTCTATTTCATTCACTGTGTTTTTACATTGACAGTGGTCAGTGTGTCTGTTATTAGTGCTACAGGCAAAATAATCTTCAGAAAGGTCATCCACAGGTGTGTCTGCAGTTTTCTCACTGGCTTTTTTAGCCACGTGACCATGACAAAGACTTTTGTCTTTCTCAAAAGTAGCACTAGAGATGGCAGAACTGTCACGCTTATTTTGCATGGTGCCCTTTTCATCATCCTGACTGTGGTCATTGGGTTTGTTATTGGTATGACAGTCACTAAAAGGTTTCTCCGGTGAACACTTCACCTTTTCCTCGCCTCCAGAGGGACCAACGTTAAACTGGCTGTAGTCATTAGCGTCTGCATTGCTGAATTTGCTGTCATCAGAGCTGCAGTAGTTATCGAGTTTGTCAGCGGTGTTACCCTCCCTGGTATTTGAACACAGAGAGTGTTTTGTCCTGCAGAGCAAATGGCAGTCAACAGTTTTGTCCTCTGAAGTGTTGCAGGTGTCCTTGCTATTGAGTTCAAGCGCCTCGTTACCATCCTGAATGCAACAGGCCTCGCCCTCGTTTAAATCCGAAGTCATATCAGTGCAAGCTCCGTCTTGCCTTAAAACACTAGCGACTCTCCTCGCCTGTCTCCTTCCCCTTTTCCGTTTCTTCCTCGGCGTTGCCCCAGCCTCCGGCGATCCGCTCTTCCTCTTGCTGGCTGTTGCTGCTCTCTTCGACATCCCTTCCTCTGAAAGCGCATCGGCAGGGAGGGTCATGTCTACACAGGCCGGCCTCAGTCTGGGCTCTGTTTCTGTCTGTTGGGCAGAGCAGCATGTGGTCAGGGCTTGACACAAGATTGCTGTGTCCTGCAGGTATTGTTTGTCTTTGACTGCACGCTGTTTCTCTAAAAGGAGCAGGGACAAGGCTAATCGTTGGTTTGCATGCTGTTTCTCTGTGAGGTTTAGGAACAAGACAAATTTCTGCCTGGCTTGCAGTGTCACAACAGGAAAAAGGAAGACAGCTAATCGCTGGGTTACATGCGTTTTCTTCAGCTTTCGGAGCAGCGCTTATCTCTCCCTTACTCAGATTCCTTTGCTCCTCATCTCCCTGCCTGTCCTCCTTCCCTGCTTGTGTATTTTTGTGTATCACCCCCATCTCTCTGTCATTCTGAGCAGGGTCGGGTGTAATTGCAGGACAGCATGGCATCTCTATAACAGACCCTGGGACGAGGCTAATCACTGAGTTACATGCTGCATCCCTGCAGAGGAGCTTTCTGAGCCCCTGGCCCCACCCGGAGGCTGATTGCTGAGATTGATGCTGGCTGGCCTCCCTTTTCACCTGCAGACACAGCTGGTTACACCGATTACACCGATTCACAGGAAGATTACTTAATAGCTCCCCTCTCTTCTCGTCATTTCTACCTGCCCTCTCTTGCTCTGTCTGATCTCGTCTTATCCTTCTCTCTTCTCCCCTCATCCTCTTTTTTATCCCTCCCACCAGCCGATGTGCTGCAAGATTACTTAATAGCTCTTTTTCTCTCTTCTCCTCTTTTACGGTGCCCTCTCTTTGCAGCCTGTCTTCTCCTTTTCCTTCAAACATCTGATTCACACAAAGACTGCTTATTATTCGTTTTCCCCTTTCTGACTCTTTTCTGTCTGTTTCCTCTCCTCTTTTCTTTCTCCCCCTTTTTCTCATTCCTCTCCTTACCCCACCCCTCCTCTTCCTCCTCCTCCTCCCTGATTTTTGAAGGCCTAGCGTCGGAGCATGGTGGCCTTCTGCAGAAATGGGAACAAATTTTAAAGCGCTTTCATCATGGCAGCTGGAGCGATCCGGAACTGCGTCGCTACCGCTACAATGGGCTACAAGTTCCATAGGATTTCCTGCCTGTCCTCCTTCATCCTCTTCTTCCCTTTCATCTATCTTCACCTCCTTTCCTCCCTTCATATCCTTCTGCCTCTGTTGGCAGTCAGGTTGTTTGATCACAGATGGCTTTATTCTCTCACCCCCTTCCTCCAGCCCTCCTTTCTTTTTTTCACCCCCTTCCTTGGCCCTGTTATGCGCTCTGAAGTCATAAAGTAGAGGATTGACGCTGTAGGAAATGGAGGGCGAAGTTTTGGTGTAGCTGACCATCTCCGTTGGCCACAGAAGAACCCTGCTACCATCTCGGCTCAGGACACGACAAAACGGCTCTTTGGGACGACTTGGAGGCAAAGAAGCCGACTCTTTTGATGGAGCGGAGTTTGACTGGGGAGATTGGGGATTGGGGAGAGGAGTTTGCTTGGGCTGTGCTTGAGCTGACGTGGTTTCAACACATGAAATTGATTTTTTAGGCTCATTTGTTGTAGGACAAGCCAGATCTTTTACTTCTTGGGGTTGGGTTAAATCTGTCTGATTTTCCACAGCATCATGGATTTCAACTTTGCTGCTTCCACATTCTGAATCTGTGCTTACACTTTCAGAAATATGTCCTGAAATGCCACTGTTTAAATAAAAATGAGCTCTAGTCCCACTTTCACTGCTGACTTGGGCTCCAGTCCCATCGTCCTTACATAAGGAGAGCTGGGCTCCATTCCCATTGATAATTGAGTCCTCTACTCTGATCACATTGCGATTACATAAAGAAACCTGGGCTCCAGTCCCAGAGAGTCCCACAGTTCTTTTCTCAGTAGACATAATGGCTCCAGCCTCAACGGGTCGAGTTTCAGTTTTACTCTCCTCACTGCACTGGTTTCCAGTATTCCAGTGATTTACACCAACAGCAACCATGTCTGCGGATGATTTGAGCTGCTGATCGGTGACTTTCTCCCCCAGATTTGTTTTCCTGTCATGCACTGCCGCACCTTCTTGCTTCCCTGACAAGCCAGAGCCCTGCCCTGCTTGGATAAATACAGGCAGCTGATTGGTGTAAGAGGACACAGCTCCTTTTGGGGAGCGAGAAAGAGACAGGGCGGACTCTGCTCAGGATGGACTGGACGTCAGAGGCTCTGCATACTTCCCTGCTGCTGTTGATGCTGACATTGGTGGTATTAGTAATGGAGGGGGTGGTGGAGTTCTTGCTGATGCTGGTCACTGTGGTTTTGTTGAAAATGGAGCCATTATGGGTGGCGCCAGAGGCTGTTGTTGGGATGTTATTGGGAGTAATGGGATGGCTTAAATAATCATGAGCCCAAGGGATCTTGTTAAAGTGCCTGTTTTCTGTAGAGCTGTTGGTATCACTGTTTGTCAGGGTGGTGCTGATGCTGGGTGTAATGGTTGGCAGTTGACTGTAATCCAGATGGGTCTTGTCAAGCACGCAGGAGTCAGAAGCAGCAGTAGTTGTGGTGCTGTTGGCGTCTGTTTGCTCATAGGTCCACTGTGTGTTGCTCAAGAGTGCGGTTTCCAGAGCAGGGTCCAGAGGAAGGAAGGGTTGTATCCGGGGGATCTGAGACTCTAGATGGAGAGGGGAACAGAAAGGATTATAGCAGCTGACACTGGTTACATTTACATGTAGAACATAACAGGATTATGTGTCGAACCTAACTATAAAGAAAAGAGTAGGAAGGGATACAAAATACCCTTCCTACAAAGAATACCATTCATTTTTAAGGCTTCCTATACAGTAATCTCCTTAGGCTTTTTTGAGCATTTTGGTGCCGCACCATTACTCTTTTGTTGCTTTCAGCACGTCTAAATATGATTTATGGATGTAGGATGGACTTAGGAAAAAATAAGCGCAGATTTGAATGTGTCTCACTTAGAAATGGCAAAAAATAAGACTTGTGTAATATGTGTAATATCCATCTTTGTACAACCATTATGGGGCTCACCGTGCTGTCAGACATTCGTCTGTCTATACGTCAGTTTGGTGAGAGATTTAGAGAAATTGTTTGTTGAGTGAAGGTTTTAAGATGAATCATAACTTTAAAAGTGATCTATAATATGCTACATCAGAAACCTTGTTTGTAAACTGTTTGAATTTTAGAAGGGGAATTATGAGTCTTCCTACTCTAAAAGTGAAATGCATTTAGGACTTCAACTCCACTTAAATTCAACCCTTCTTGAACTTTTGCACCGATTTCAAATTTAAAATGAGAAGAGAAAACGTATTGAACGCGTTGCTGATGCTTACTTTTGATCATATTGAGTTATTCTCACAGCATTTCTATTGAGACATTCACATACACTGTGAATGTGGTAGACAAAATACTGTAATCTCAAGTACAGTATAATAAAATAATAATAACTTATCTCAAGTGCAGTTTTCTCCCTCTTAACTAAAGGAGAAGTAAAGTAAAAAGTAGTAAAAACTCTATAATAGTAAGCAACTTGACCCAGAAGCATCCTTTAGTTATGCTGCTATAGGGAGGTTGCTGGGGATTTCCCATGATGCACTGACTACTGCTTCTCCAGGCCCTGCTACCACAGCATGTCATTAACTCTTGTATTTTTCTTTCCCAGAGTTTGACTGATGTTTTTGTTGTTCATGGACTCTCTATGAGGAGCTACAATCTTTTCTGTCTTCTATATTCTCATGGCTGCACCTCCCCTCTCTCTACTTCTTCCTGTTACAAAGAAATTCCTTCTCCCCACCTTCACCAAATGCTTGTTCATATCATCTGGGATCCTCTGATCATTTATAATTTGAGTTTTTACCTTACAAAACAAGCCGCCTTGAGACAAGTATTCTTGGTGCTATATCAGTAAAACCGGTGCTATACATGAAACTAAATTCAGTTGGAAAAATATTTTTGAACAAGATACGAAATCTGAAGTTGCGATAGTTATATACCTTCCACCTGTGTTGCTTCCCGTTTCTTTCATTATTCTGTTCTGCTACAGTGTTTCCTCTATCTCAGGTCCACCAGGTAGACTAATTAAGGATTACCCTGCCCCTGCTTATAGGAGGCTGGGAGAAGGGTCTCACTGTCTCCCAGACCAAGTAGCTCTCCAGCATCCCTGCTTCTTTGCTTATTTTCTGGTTCAGGACCCATTGTTTGGCTTGCCCGGACTCTTTATATACTTTTGTTTCTTTTTTTGCCAAACTTCTAGACATTTACTTCCCATTTTTTCCTGGTAAACTGAAGTTCAGGTGTTGTTCTACTGGGAACAGCAACTTTGTAATGTGTTAAGGTGAGCATTTTTGTTTTTCATCGTAACTATGATAGTCAAGCCACTTCCTTGCAGAGGACAGTAAAAGCAGAGATATAAGCGCTATGTAAATGCCACCATTTATGCTCAAGCTCCTTAACGCACAACTAAAATACCCCAGAGTCCGCCAGAGCAAAATATAAACTGTAAAATGCTTCTGTGGTGCGACACAACTCATATGATATGATTTATTCTGGAGTCTTAAGCCATTCCATTCGCACAAAGGTCAGCACTGCTGAGATGGGTTGGAGTTGGTCAACAGCAAGAAATTGTGTGTCAAGGTTCATCAATGTTGAACACAGGGCAAAATGTCCGTGTTGATTTATTATAGCAACTCCAGTGATAGCTTAATTTTCCCTAATATTCACTGCAACTACAGAGACCCTAAAGCATCATTTTATTCAGTGTCTAACCAACCAGATTAGGTGCTTGTTATGTTGTACTCCACTCCTCCTCAAACCACACCCTCTCATATGTGTGCATTTCAGGTCTTATACATTGGAAAAGAAGTGAAAGCTCTGACATCAGAGTCTGCTGTCAACAGAGATATTTCAGCGATTCTGCAGCCGACCACACGCTATTGAATCCCTCAATATCAAGAGTGATATCCTCATCACCCAAACCAAACACATACTCATAAAGTATTTAAGAAGCCTAATACATGCCTTTTTAAGTGGATAAAAGCTCTTACTTGTTCCCAGTGTGGTGCTGCTTGGATGGATATTGCTGCCGTTCTGCACAATCTCTGGTCTGGACTGATCGGCTGAGTCGACAGCCACGGTGGTGGACCGGAACATGGGACCAGAACCGGGAGCACTGAGGAGAGGAGGATACAAAGACCAAAGCATTAAAAGACCACGAGAACAGGACGCAGCAATAGATCAGAGAATGAAATAAACAGAATAAATTAAAAGAAGAGAAGAGAGAAGAGTACAAAGGAAAAAAGGGAGAAGGGAAAGAAAATGGGAAACGTAGACAAAAAGATGAAAGTAATGAGAGAAAAATGACAAAAGAAAAGATAAGGAAATCAGAAAGAGGGAGATAAAAAGAGATGGAGAGGAAAAGGTTAGAAGAAAGAAAATGCAAGGAAAAGAAAATGAGGAGACAAGAAGAATCAAATGATAATAAGAAGAGATGTGAGGAGAAAATGAAGTGGAAACAAAGAGGAGAGGAAGCAAGGAGATAGGAGGGAAAGATTAAAAAAATAAAGGCAAAGAGGACAATAGAAATATAGATGGGAAACTGAAAGGAAAAAAATGAAGAGTGGAGGAAACAAGAAGATGAGCATTGAGGAGGGCAAGAGGAGAGTAGAGCTGAAATCCAGCTGAAAATCAATTTGGCCACGCTTCTCTTCTCTCTCCTTTTGTGCCAGGAGCCAAACTGCATTGTTGCAAATCTGAAAATGGCTATGACAGCCGATACTGATACATGTACAGTGAGTGGGTTCAGCCGTGCAGCGTGATTGGTCAGAAACACTTCATAGCCACTCTGAAAATACCCGTTAAGCACAACAAAATGCATTTTATTGCATTGTGACCAACGAGATTCTCAGTGATCTCTCTTTTCTTCTTTACTTGCAAGGCTGAGACCCAAACAGGTCGGTCCAGGAACACATGAAGAAAACTTTCATGCATGGAGTCAAAAGTTGGATGTTAGATCATGTCTTCAGAGAGTATTTTAAGGCAGAGATCAATGTTCGCTTTACGTGGGCGTGCTCGGGTTGGGACTTGCAGCTTTGAGCTCAAATTGTGCATTCGGGTGCAATCGTATACATTTTGAGAAATCAATTTTTTGTGCTTGGTAGCTCGCCAGATGAACCTTTCTCATCACACGCTTTGAGCAAGAAGCAGCCAAATCTGCATCATCTGTTTCTGGACCTCTCTGTTTGTTTATCATTATTCTTACAGGATTTTTTTTAAGACAAACAGCACGTGAGCACAACAACTGTTTGGCAGCCCACTTGAGAGTCCCAGATGTCGGAGCCTCCCACCGGCACATGAACAAACAGACTGATATGTAGATTTTTCAGCAACATTAACACGCAGCTGTAAAGCAGCTCTGACAGACATAAACATGGCGGGGTGTTCCCCGTAATGGATAAGCCAGCTCACGCAAGTTCATCATTTCTACCGTCTGATGATCGTAACTCACTGCAGCTACATGAAAAGGACAGGGCTGATTTAGTAAAAGTCATTCCTGTTCAGTCGGGCGTGAGAAAGTACCCACCTCCAATATTTTGTGAGCTTCTGTTGTGATAATTGTGGTAATTTTGAGGCATATTTTCCACTCATTTTGCATCCTATCTGCTGTTTTCAACCCCTTTCTAGTAACTGTAGATATTTGTGTTAATTTTGTGCAGTCAGAAATTATATTTCAAATTAAAGCCTTAATTTGTTGGTCAACTATTTTTTCAATATTTTGATTACAGGCTTGTGTGGGGCAAACATTAGGTTATTTTTACTGTAAACATATTGGAACAAACATAGTAACTTAACATGCATAATATTTTACGTAACACCCATAATTTGCTTCTGCAAACCCAGAACTTATCCAACACACCCACTCTGGATGTTACAATAGTACTGGACAAATGCAGCTACAAAGACACTATAGAAATAAGTACAGTGAAATTTTCCTAAATGGGTACTGCACATCTGTAAAATACTTCAAGTTAATTTAAATATAATCAGTTACACCAACTTAAAAAAGTCAAAACTTTCTGAGACATTAAAATGATTGAACTAGGATTTTCTAACGTATAAGTTTTGATACAGTTTTATTCAATTATGTTAGTATTTGTCACCATGCTCTTCACTCTGAAGCCACCCATGGGTATAACTACTACAACTACTGTTCAGGTCCTTAAGTTTTGTGGCGTACTGTATTTGGGTCTCACATGGTTACTTAAACACATCATTTTAATCAGATGAGGGTATTCATACTAACAAGCGCAGCCATATAAAGTACTCTACAAGTTCTTGAAATATCAAAAGTTTGAATGTGTTCTCACAAGGGTCACCACATGGGCTACACAGGAAACAGGGAATGTCTTTGAAGCATGGATGTGAACACATGAGCAGCAGCGATGCCAGTACGAGCGCTTTGGTGTTTGTGGATTTTAAATTGTTTTCTTGAATGAAAAAGATGTGCAGCATGTCAGGTTGCTGTTTAATTAGTGACATTATTATCCTGTAATAATTCACACTTTGCATATTGTTTACACTGAGTACTAAAGTAAACCAGTGGAGCTATCAAACTGGGACACAGTGTGAGGCTCTTAAATACAAGGCCATCATTAATTCACATTTGAACTTTGAATGTGTCAAGTTCACTCTGCTACCACATGACTGTACCGCACAATACAGCTCAAATCACATCATCAAGTTTGCAGATGACACAACAGCGGTGGGTCTCATCACTAACAATGATGAGTCTGAATACAGAGAGGAGGTACAACACCTGGTGGACTGGTGCCAGAGCAACAACCTGTCTGTTCAGGAGACTAAAGAGATGGTTGTTAACTTCAGGAAGACACCCCACTGCACATCAATGGATCTGCTGTTGAGTTGGTCAACAACGGGAAGTCCCTGGATGTGCACATATCAGATGACCTCTCCTGGAACCTGAACACCACCACCATCACTGAAGAAAGCCCAACAACGTCTTCACTTTCTCGGAGGCTGAACAAGGCCAGTCTCCCTCCTCACGTCCTCACATCTTTTTACCGGGGAACCATTAAGAGCGTTCTCATTCCTCACTATCCAGTACGGGAACTGCACTTTCGCTGAAAAGAAGTCTCTGATAGTGAGAACAGCAGAGAGGATCATTGGAGGCCCTCTCCCAACCATTTCCCAGCTCATCATCAAACACATCATCCGATGTGCAATCAGCATAGTGAATGACACTTTCCACCCCTCACACGCACTGTCCTCCCTTCTTCCATCTGGCAGACTGTTTCACAGAATCAAAACCATAACGGCCAGACACTGCAAGAGCTTCTTCCCCCAAGCAGTCAACTACCACCAAAGGGCCGATAAACATAAACACTTTTACAAACAAACACTTTGACAAACATAAAGATCTCTACAAACATTTTTACAGTACTCACCAGAAGAGTCAATAATAACAACACAAACTTTCAATCTACATTATGCTATACTTGCACATTTTACATCTTTCACATGTCTTCGTCTTGTCTTGTCCACAATATCCTGACCATAACTTGAACCTGCTATTCAATACCAACATCTCACTTTACTGTAATTGCACATGATCACTTTTGTCCTTGTTTATTATACATAGATATAGTTAGTATTAGTACCTTTTCATCTTTTTCATTTTACTTAAATATAGTGAGTTATTAATTTTTTGTCATTTTTAGTTTTACATCCCCTGTAGATATATTTTGATACCCTTATAAATGCACCATGGGGGGCTTGGGGTGAAATGGCAGTTCGATAGATACACTCTATACTATATATATTGTTGTATTGACAATAAAGATCTTGAATCTTGAATCTTTTCCCGCCATCTATTCTGGAATGAGCATTGTCACAGTTTTAAGTCCTGTGTGATGATGAAGCAGAAGACAAACTAAGTGTGGACAGATTATTAATAATATTAGTCTGATAATGTGATTTATTTAGCTTAAAAGATAGAATAAGTTTGAGATTAACCTCATGCAGGACAAATGTACTTATTTATGAGCAATTTTCCAAACTTCTTATAAACATAAATGGAAAAAAAATTGTATTTGATAACATTTAATATTACAATAATGGATTACACAGAACTGGGCAATAAATGTCATTACACTAGATGTCTTTCTGAAAGTGCTGTAACTACGTTTAAGGAAGTACGTCCTTCACTGTTATCTTCTTTAGTGCCATGTAGCAGGACAAAGCAGAGCAGCTACCTTAACTCTACTCCCACAGAATGCAATACAATGCAAAACACCTTGAGGTGACTGTTGTTGTGAATTAAATTCAGTAACAACTGAATTTCATTTTTAGCTTATTCAGTAGTCCATCTAGTTTTTTTCCTCTAAATCTGTTGCTCGGTGCTGGTGGAAATGGTACTCCTGAGAGCTGGAAAGTGAACCAAAACTATAAATCTTCTTGGTCATAAAACAAAAAAGACAAAATAGATTTTTTTATTCATGCTCTGTGGGGCTGAAGAGAAAGGCAAGAGAAAGGCAGATGTGGACATTGTACTCTTTTCATCCCATTGAAAAACTACAGCTTGAAGTCCGAAAAAATACTTTAAAAGATAAAGAAAAACACAATGTTTAACAGTTTCACTGATTTTCGGAAAACGTATTTTTTTACCAAGTCGATTTTGAAACATATTCCATAAAATATAAATGGAGCAACTGCTACAATTGAGCTTTTTACACATAAAATATAATAAATGGGTTGAAAGGAAAGAAAGAACTTATGGATGCTACTAACCACTCTCCCGTCCTCCTGTCTTCATGCTGATTGAGTCTCCTCAGCACTCTCTCCTCTCTCTTCTCCTCCCTGCGCCTCCTCTGCCTCCTGCAGGCCAGTGCTCTGTAAAACTCCCTCTGTTTCAGCTCCTTCAGTCGCTGCAGGACAAGCAGAGTGATTAACAGAAGCAGATGCGGTCGTATCAGGGCTGCATTAAAAAGGAGATGTAAGAGGTCAAATGGATAATACATTAAAAAGATGAATTTAAATGTTTAATTTGTGAGGTAAGTGGGTGGAGTTATCAGTCTTGTGTATCTGCTCTGTCTGTAAGCGTGTGTGTGTGCATTGTTTGTGCATGTGTGTCTATATGCACCGTCTAAGTCAGCCAGTGTCAGCTTTAGTAGAGTCCAGACCAGCTTAATTCACTTATTGAGCTCTGTCTGCAAGCTGTCTGCTGACCGGAGATACTGATACAGTGTGCGAGTGTCATTTGTGCCCGTGTGTGTGTGTGTGCCTATGTGTGTGTCACAAATAATAATAATGATAATAATATACCTGTGGGTTCACATCTCAAATAGACAGATGACAAGAGACAGACAGCGAGGCGGGCGGAGACACCAGCAAATAGATAAACAGACATAAATAGACAGACAGATAAAACATGGAGGCAGGCAGGCAGACAGACGGACAAACAGAGGGACAAAGAGACAGGCTGGAAGACAGACACTGTGGGGTTTGTTAAAGTTTGTTATGTAGCCTGTGATTTTTTATGGAAGGTGTACATACAGTGTGAAGGGTGGACAGAATGACAGGAAGCCTCACGGTAGACCATAACAACACGACAAACTAGGACTGAATCAACACCGTTAGCACACCGTCAACCGTTAAACTGTGAAACATGTAGACTGGTTTACAGCATATCAATATAAATACGAACATTTAAAAAAAAAAACCAACGTATGATAGTTTCCTGCAATACCGATGATGTTGCCTATTAACCTGAGGTGGAATGAAGGCTATGTCTCTTTTGTGCAAACTGAGCCCAAATGCTCTTTTTTGGCTAACATTTGAGTGATTATAGCAGCATATTTTTTTAGCACTGATTTAGGCCACATTCATTCATAACACACACATTTACTGCTTACTTTTAAACCTATTTTTAACAACCTTTCACACACTTACAGGGAAATTCAGGGGATTCAAGGGAAATTTGGGGTTATGTATCGTGCCCAAGGACACTTTGACACTTTGTGGAATAGAGCCAGTGTCCTTCCAGATGGTCAAGCTGCACAAACTCCTAAGACACATTCATTCAGGTGAGCCCTACATACCAAATCATGTCATAGAATGGAGACTACAATAATAGAGTCCTGTGAAAAAGTATTTGCCCTCTTTCTGATTTTTCTCTTGCATATTTGTCACACATGTTTCAGATCATCAAAACATTCAATATTATATACAGATAATTCACATGATTAACTGATTATCCACATTTTCTAAGAAACTAACTTACATTTCATCAGCCACACCCTGCTCAGATTAATGTTAGACCTTTTGAATAAATAACTCACTTAAATATAACCTGTCTGACAAAATGAAGTATACTATCAGATCAAAAAGCAACACATCATGCTGTGATGTAAAGAAACAGATGAGAAACAAAGCCATCCATCGGTCTGGAAAAACATTATAGAGCATTTTATAAGGCTTTGGGACTCCAGTGAACCACGATGAGAGCCATTATGCACAAATGGAGTAAACAGTGGGACAGTGGAACAGTGGTGAACCGAGTTGCTGGCCGACCAAAATTACTCTAAGAGCGCATCAACAACTCACCCAGGAGGTCACAAAGGAACCTAAAGAAAACATCCAAAGAGCTGCAGGCCTCAGTTGTCTCAGTCAGAGTTCATGAGTCAACAATAAGAAAGAGAGTGGGCAAGAATGGCATCCATGAGTTCCAAGGCAAAAAACTCTTTTGGGAAAATATTTAGTGGACTGAAAAGACAAAAGTCGAATCTTTTGGAAGGTTTGAGACCCATTACATCTGGTGTAAAAAAATAACACAGCGTTTTAGGTCATACAAACAGTCAAACATGGCGGAGGTAGTGTAATGGTCTGGGGCTGCTTTGCTTCTTCGGGACCTGGCGACTTGCTGTAATTGATGCAACCACAAATTCTGATGTCTAACCATCAGTTTCAGAGTCATTACCAGTTGCTGCAAACATTTGATTACAGTTCTTGCAGGCAAGGGTGGCACAACAATTTATTAAGTTTAGAGGGCAATTACTATGAACTGATCATTTAAAAACTGCATTATGTATTTACTTGTGTTTAATATCAAAATGTGTTAGACCAGGGGTAGGCAACTCCAGGCCTCGAGTGCCGGTGTCCTGGAGGTTTTAGATGTGTCCATGATCCATCACAGCTGATTTAAAGGGCTAAATGACTCCTCAGCATTTCTTGAAGTTCTCCAGAGGCCTGGTAATGAACTAATCATTTGATTCAGGTGTGTTAACCCAGGGTGCGATCTAAAACCTGCAGGACACCGGCACTCGAGGCCTGGAGTTGCCTACCCCTGTGTTAGACTAACATGTTCAGGTCATCAAAGAAAGATACAAAAATAAGAGATTAAGAATCACAGCATTTTACATGCTCTACAACTATCTGGGAACATGAAAGTCGTGCATTGCGAACAGTAGAACCTCTTGGAGTCTGTTTTAAGACGATGCATGATTACTTTTTTCATCCAAATTTCATGTTGTCACATTTAGCTGAATACAGTTTGAGTGATAAACAAAAATAAGCTATTTCCAAAAACAGAAACATGATATTAACAGATTTTCTGTTTTTTCCCCTGTTTGTTTTCAGTAATTAATTTACCCTGTGGTACACAGCAAGATAATCAAATCAGAGGAATTTCCATGTACTTTACATTGTGTCAGCTGGGATACTGAAGCGTCATTACTCAGATGTGAAGCTATCAACCAATGCATAGTGTTTATAAAACAAACACCTCCCTCCACTCCTAGCATCATGTAGCAAATTCCTTTTTAAAAATATATATTAGTCTTACTGCTGTATTAGCAGCATTTTTAAATTAGACATCTCCTTTTGTGTGAATCTTTTTTGTGAATATTTCTAAAGGGAGCCCTGGTTCAAGGGATCCTTACGCTTAGTATTCATCCACAATCCAAGGTTGCATTTATTTCCTCCCATGCTGATATTGTTATGTAGTGGAAATAATGCTGACCAGGTGAACTGTAGATAAATCACTGCTGGCAATAGCAAACAGGGAATAACAACTTACCCCAAACATAATGTAATCAATTGGAGTGTTTCACTACACTACACCATATAGAACATGAACAATAGATTTGAGATTAAAGATCCACATCGAACAGTACAGTTTGTATACAAAGGGCTACTGTATCTAGAAAGTTCATCAGCTGTAAAGCATTGGCCGAAAGTCGGTAGTTTCACCTCGAGGATTATTGTTTCCTTTAAGATTCACAGTGCTTGAGTGCAGAGCACACAAAAAAAAATGATGTGTCACCTTTCTGCTACTGGCAGGTCTCACTGTTTAATTTATATATTTTATAAGATAAAAAAAAATATGTCTCTGTAAGCAGCATATATAGGATAAACTGTGGATGGTTGTTTTTCTCAGTCTGGCTCGTTTCATCTGTCACAGCAGCACATCAAGCGCTGGTGACGTAGCCCCTCTGCAAACCACTTCATTTCTAAAAGAAAATGGGACCGTGACTGACCGTGAACCAAAAGATGGGCAGCTTAGCCGAGTGTGTGCAGGCTAGAGAATATTAGTGCTGGAAAATCCATTTCCTGCAAGTGTTGCAGTCTCGAACAATATGCCCTAAATGCTCTGCATCCTCAAGTAAACCTAATAACTCTGACACACAGCTAACTGTGAAAAATATTATGCCTCTTTCATCACTTGCAAGTGAACAAATGGTAATTGCAGCAAATACATTCCTCCCAGCACCTATAATTTTGTAAACACCCAAACAGCTGCAAGTTCTCAGAGTTGCCTTCCTCCACATCTCTCTTTTTTACATCCAACTGAAGAGAGAAAAATAATGAGAGAAGAATGTTGCAGCAATGCGACAATTTCACATATTTAGTTCAGGTAATCAGGCTGCATTATTGATAATCTTTGTGTTTTTATTTAATTAGGAGAATTTGTACTGTTGATTTTTAACCTAAAATGACCCTGTTTGCCTATTATTGGCTTTATAGATTTCATTTCATCTTTATGTCTTACTCTATAGAGGTATAGACTTCGGAATATCTTCATGAGGAATGTCTATGCATGCTGGTTAGTCAACCACAAGATTAAAACCACTGACTAGAGGATAATAACATCGATCACCTCATTACAATGCAATGTCCTGCTGGGAAATCTTGGGAAATAATAGGACTGAAAGCTATATTCTCTTGGGTGAAAGTCCAGCATCTGACTTACGCCATTGCACCTTCCTCCTCTGGACTTTGCTTCTTATCACAATTTACTAACTTGAAACCTGACACTTCAATGTGTAGATTTATGAGTAACCAACACACGTGGAGCTCTTTGGCATTGATTCTCCAAGCCTTTGAACTCTGCTACAGTAACGAACACCATTTTTCCAAATGATATTTCCTCATTTGGTGTTTTGTTGATGATGGAAAACACATTAGTCTAATGTCTTCCTTAAGTCTTCAATGCAATTCTAGTGACTGTTTCTAGGATACGATTCACATCATTTTCAAACTTATCAAATATGTGACCCTCGTACCCTATCGATATGATTACTGTCATCCTAGAAGACACTAGAAGAAATGTATCATCATATGATGAACGTGATCACTCAGAACATCTTTGTATTGATTTGTGTTGACCTTTTCCTCTAAGAAGACCCAAACCATGTCGCCCCACCATCAACTATCTGTACATATAAAGTAAAACCGATGACTGCTTTTGCCCAATAAAATAACTTGTATATATTAAACATTGATTATTTCAGTGTTAACTTTTTTATATTATTTTCTTTCTCTCTTTCTCAAGTGCAAATGGCCCGTGGACGATATGTATAAAATCCAATATAACATTATACAATTTTGGGGGGGCATAATACTGATATACAGTGGGCTGTGTCATCAGATAAAACCGCCATGCATTATGTGAAAAAAATCAATCGTTAATGGATTTTAAAAAAAGAGGAGAAGAATGTTTGTTTTTGGCGAATCTTGTAAGTTGAATATCTGACTGGTTGTGATACTTAATCACATTGATACGAAAATCATTTTTAAAAAATCTAATGCTGCCATAAAACAGTTGTACTTATTGATTTGTAACATCAGCCACAATAGTCTAACACACACGGGCTGTGTAACTGTTAAAGGCACAACAGTTTTAAACAAACTAGCTAAATTTCTGCTTTAGATCTCTTGGTATATATATAAAGTATATAAATTCAAGAACTGTAGCAAGGACCTAATATAAACTCATTTCCCACTTTATTAGGTACACCTGTTCAACTTCTTGATAATGAAAATATCTAATGAGCCAATCACATGGCAGCAACTGAGCAATTCAGGACAGGGGATGAAATGTGATTTAAGTGACATTAAGTGTAGGCGGTCGGAGTGTTTCAACAATGGCTGATCCACTGGATTTTCACACACAACAAGCTTTAGGGATTACAGAAAACAGACCAGATAGAGAAACTCTACAGTGAGCGGCAGTTGTCTCGGTGGAAACACCTTGCTGATGTCAGAAGTCAGAGGAAAATAGCCAGACAGCATTTACCTGAGAGAGGCAACAGCAACTCGAATAACCAGTTACAAGCAAGATATGCAGAAGAGCATCTCTGAATACACTGACAACCTTGATACTGATGGCTTTCAGCGAGAGAAGACCACAACAGGTGCCACTGATGTGGGCTAAACAAAGGTAACTGAGGCTACAGTTCACACAGGCTCACCATAATTGGTCAGTAGAAGACTGGGAAATGCTGCTTCATAAGAGGAGTCTGGATTTATGTTGCAACATCTGGATGGTAGGGTAAAAACTTGGCATAACCAGCATGAAAACCTAAAGCCATCCTGCCTTGTGTCAGTAGTCCATGCTGGTGATGGTGTAATGGTTTACTTGCTGCACGTACCTCCCTTTGAGCCTCTTAGTACCAACTGAGCATCGTTTGAACTCTACAGCCTGCCTGAATGTTGTTGCTGACACTGTCCATTCCTTCAAGATCACAGTGTGTCCATCTTTTCCAACAAGATGTAATGCACCCTGTCACAAAGCTTAAGTAATCTCACACTGGTTTCTTGAACAGCACAATGAGTTCACTGTATTTCAGTGGCCTCCAGAGTAATGGGACCTCAGTCCAATAGTGCACCTTTGGGATGTGGTGGAACGGGAGATTCTCATTATTATCATACAGCCACAAATCTGCAGCAACTGTATTACGCAATAATGAAAACGTGGACTAAAATATCTCAGCAATGTTTCCAGCGCCTTCGTGAATCTATGTCATTAAATTTTAAAGTAGTTCTGAAAGCTAGCAGGGTGTGCCTAATAAAGTGTCTGTTGTGTGTAATGTTGTTGAATACGAATATATTTAAAAAGTAGATCAAAACATATATTTCAACACACATAAAGTTGTTCAAACTTCTGGTTTCTTCTCTTGAGTGTGTGCTTTCCCTCTCGCTCTCTACCACAGAGAGCTAATTACTGTAAACTCAGCTTTTTTATTTTCGTTTTTGCTTTTTTTTTTTAGCACCACTTGGTCAAAAGATGCTTTGATACATTTTCTCTGCTCATCACAGAGGAAAGAAAAACCCGGGCTTTATGGTTTGATGTTCTGCTTGCTTGTCTTGTTTGCCTATATGTTCTACTTCTGTGCGGTGTGTGGGCCAGACCATCAGGTCAGCTGCAGACGCTTTGGCCCAGTGTTTCATCCATAAAACTAAATCTTTGGGGGCCCTTGTTCCATATGCATCTTTGCTTCGTGCCACTCAACATTCCCACCAGCGTACTGTTCACTAATCCACTCACACATTCTCGGTACTGATGAAACTGACTTCCAGAGCTCACGGTCGTCTTTGTGTTGGTATTTTTATGTTAATTTCATGTTTTTTGTTAAAATAAATTAGTATTTACTGGCCTTCACCCTGTGTCTCTGTCTCTTGTCATGGCTTCTGAGCTGAGGTCTTGGCAATTTGCATATATTAAGAACATTATTATCCATATTAATCACATTATAATAGTGGGTTACCAAACAACGGGCTTTGCCTAGTGCTACTCTGTCACCATGTCCACTCCGAGTAAAAAAAAAAAAAGAAGCTAATCCTGTCATAATGTAACTGTCAGTTCTTCCATGAAATGAATCAGAAGTGCTGCAATTTTTAGTCATAGTGGTCATGAGGATGGATACGGTTCTGTGTTAGTGGGATTTTGTAGACCACAGCGAGTGTTCTGCCGTGTGTCTGAAATCAGACTCGAGTGCTCGTTGTGGCACTGGGATGTAATAAATCCATGACCTTGGTCTGGAAGGTTTAAGGTGTTCTGTGGCAGGATAAACCAGACCTCTTGGTGCCTTGTTAAGGTGGCATGACTCACCTGCCTGTGGTGATGGTCGTAGGAGTTGATGTGGTTGTCAAACTGTTGGTGTCTCAGATACTGCTTATCGCAGAGCTCACAGTAAAACCTCGAGTCCCCCTCCTCCTACCGAGAGACAAAGGTGAGAAGGAAATCAGACAAGGAGAAAGGAGTGAAAGTCTTAATATGAAAATATCATTTCTTATATTGTGTCTGTGTGGTGACCTTGGGAGTTATTGCTCCATTAACAAGACATATGGCTCTTTATTCTCAGTTTATGATGATTTTTTATTAGAAAAATATTCATTTTTTAAATGGTACTTTTTGAAGCATGAAGCATATTATTTTCTTTATTTCATGTGCAAAAGGATTCTGGTTAGTGAAAAGGGAGTACAGTGTGAAAAAAAGGAGGAAAAACAAAGATGAAGCTGTATCACACAAAGTTTCTTTCCAGATTAATCTTCAGCAAACTATCACAGTTTTATCTCTTTAAAAGTTTGGCTATAGCTTCCTCCTATACACACTTTTTCCTTTGGACTTTTGAAAATGAAAGATTTTAAGAACAGACTTAAATCATTCTTTTTAATAAAGCTTGTAATTAGGGCCAAATCAAACTCAGACTTTCTGTGATACACAGACCATTTCTTTCCCACCCTCCTCTATTATAGGCGTTTGTACACCATCTCTGCATGTCATAAAAATGTGTCTTCTATGTCCCAGGCCAGTGTGTGTTCTGTTTCCCTGTGCCTTTTTTTTTTCTTCTCACCCCCGAGCTGGTCAGGACAGATGTTTGCCCTGCTTGTTCTGCAGAGGTTTTGTTCTGTTAAAAGGGAGTTTTCCTCTCCCTCTGTGTAGTACTTGGTCACTGGGAGCCATCTAATCGAAAACCTACTGGGTTTCCATACTGGTTGTCTGTTTTTCTGTGTTGGCCCTGTAACAGGCTGGTGACCTGTGCAGGGTGTACCCTGTCTCTCGCCCTATCATAGCTGGGATAGACTCCAGCAGCCCATGACCCTGAATTGGATAATCAGAATAGAATAGATGGATGAAGTGAAATGAACTAACTGAATGCATTGACTGGATATTGAAACCTTGACTCTTCAGTGTGTCCTTTGACATCATGGTATCTTGAACCCTGGCAGGAAGGTGAGGGTGAAAGACGAAGGACCCCCCAGGTTTATACAGTAGCAGCCTGTCACTGACAAGAGTAGAAACCCTACCTACCCTATCATACCTTGCTTTATCATCTATTTTAGACGGGACCATAATTTTCTAAATGAATATCATGGTATAATGCACAAGATTTGCAACCAGTGACTGAGACTGTAAACTCTTCTTAAACTGTTACTCAAGTCATAGTCTGAGTAAAAAGTGAAGTCATATTCTCAAGGTCTTCTTTACAATTGGACTTCTTTTGTGCAACAAGAGAAGTCACCCGAGTGCTGGTCATTAGAGATAATGCAGATCTGAGATCTTTTCGATTTGTCTATGTGTGCTGACCGTAATGAATTTTAGGTAATGGTTTTTCCTGTGTAAACACTCTGCTTATTACAGAATAAGAAAAAAGATTTGTAAACCCTCTAATATATATTTTCTACATATCTCCAATAAACATGAACTGAACTTCATTAGATCTGCACACAAGTCCTAAAAGGCAATAAAGAGAACCCAATTAAACAAATGAAATGAAAATATCATTACTGGTGATTGTATTTTTCTGGGCTAGATGACATTTTAAAATACGTAACACTATTCAGATCACAAGGCATGCAGCTTTTAAAAAATGTAGAGTTTGTTAAATTAGATTGAAAATAGTCGTTTTCACAATATCCCAACAGAAATTACAAACAATACTTATACTAAAGCACTGTAAAGTATTAACTAGCTAATATGTTTTTTGTATTCAAATCATCTGATCAAGATGTTAAATACAATGCATAAATGTATGTGAAGGCCCTGAAGGTGTTTTGAGAGAAATAGCTGATTACAAAGACGTAGATTGTTATGCAAAACCAAACAAACTAACAAAGCCTCAGAGTTACACAGAATGTTTTTATTTTCAGCTTATTGCACAGGATAAAAAATAAATATATAAACTTTAAGGACCTTCGGGCTACATGATTTAACTGTGGAAAAGCCCAGTTTGCATGATGAACACTTTTAGTGTTGATACCCTTAAGGAATTTGACTTCTGCCAAGTGGAATTTAAAATACAGGTGTTTTTCATATTGCCATTTTCACATAAAGAGGACCAGTGATGCTCATTTTCATATCCTTTATGTAATCTTCGGGTCTGCTACAGTAGCTTTGATTCTCATTGTTCAAAATCAAGGAGTATTTTGATGTTATTATTTGCACTGATGCAGCCACTTTTAGTTTATGCCCTGTCTGTAGCAAGGTATTTTAGCATCCTTTCCTCTTCCTTTAAGCCAGCCTTGCCCCTTATTAGCACAAGGATTGAATGTGCCTAGAGCCAGGGCTGTGTGCTTCAGAGGAGCATATAAGGGATATCCCATCTGTCTGATGTCTTACAGGTCCAAGCTTACAAAAAATGAGCATTTAGCGCAGTCTGAAACCTTTTCGCTCACAGGGATCAAATGCACATACAGTGACTTCAAAATGTGGCAATGTTTAATATGAGCATTCCCAATTCTAACAGTAAATAGTTAACAGAAAATAATAAAATAACAATAAAAGCACTTTAGCTGTGCATTTTGTAAAGTATAAATGTCTCTTATGACCATGTCTAAAGCAGATTTACCTCATATTCTCTTTCCTTATCGAAGAAAAAAGAAGAGAAGACAGAAACAAAACTGCATTAAGCCGCCTGCTGATTAAATTATTAGTCATAGACTCGAAAAATCAGTTCACAGCCATTTAGATTATGTAAAGAAAAATAAAATCTGACTTATCAGATAAAGACGGAAAAGTACATTTCAAAGTGTGTTTGCATATTTATAAATCATGATTTTGAAAGTTGGCCATAGGAAGCAAGATGAAAACAAAATGTGTTTGTGGAAAATCCCTCTGTGTTGGCTGGAGTGGTAAATTACAGCCATAACCAGTATAGGTTGTAAAATGCGTTTATGGGGATGTGTATTCATCATACTCAAGCTTTTAATTTGTTACCTGTCATATTGTGTGTGTGTGAGTGTTTGTGTGTGTGTGTCTGTGTGTGTTCATTGTTGAGTTTGTCATTTGGAGTGATGCTGTCTCTATTGCTTCCGATGGCTAATGGGCCCTTCAATCACAATTATTGATCAGCAATTTGAGTGTCTGAGTGAACACACACACACACGAGCTGATACACACCCAAATATACACGCACAAAAAAAACACACACAGTTTTGCAAACCCATATGTGATAATTTCTCTTTATACAGAACATACAGAAGTGTGTCTAAAGCCCACGTGCTTTCACAAATGCAATGCAAGATTTTAACACGCACGCACACACGCAGACACACACATTCTCCATTAATGGAAGATTGATTTATCTTTTAAAGCAGGGAAAACTCAATCTGTGACACGACCTTCAGTGGAGGTCTGGGTACTCGGCTGTGTGTGTGTGCGTCACAGATTGCATAAGTTGGAAAATTCCAACTTTTTGTCTCTAAAAATCGAGAAGCTTCCTGAGTACTGTGAGCATTGTGAAGAGGTCTGTGGGAGAGGAGGGGCCGGAGACAGAAAGACAAAGACAGAAAATGTGATAGAGGACAGACAGAGACAAACAGAAAGCCTGTGACAAAAGCAGAGGGGAAACACAGACAACCTCCCTTAATCCCTCAACGTCCCAGAACGGCTGCCATCCTCTGCCATTACCGCAGGGATCTCCTCCTTTACTCAGCATTAGCTCATCAGAGAAGTGATTACCGTAGCTACCATAATTCCATTAACTAACGAATTTATGTTGCATTATTCTATTACACAACGAAACATTACATTTGCATTATTTAATCAAAGACGGCATAGGTTTGCATTATGTCATTAAAGATGTCGTTGGGTTGCATTAAGCCCGCTGAGGATGGGTTTCCATGTCCATTACACATGACTTGCTGGATAGCTTGGAAATTGCTGCTCAGTAAACTCAAATTAAAACACATTACAGTTTAGAAGCTTTTGGTGCACTGCTGTGCAACAAAATAAAGATGTTTTCTTGCTGTTCTTTGAAAATCTCATTCCTTTTTTTAAATTTAATTTTATTTTGTTTTTTTACTTCAGTTGTGGGAGAGCTTTGTGGAAGTGTTTGGGAAATTGTCTGACCTGTAGAGTGAATGAATTTTTTAAAACCCTTTGGACAAACTCAGATGCACAGTTGTGAGGAGAAAAAGTAACCTCCCAAATCCACACTACATCTTACAAGCACAGTTTTCAGTGTGAAAAACAATTTCTGAATAGCTGCTCAGTCAGACCACATGTATTTTAAAAAAAAACTCAGCTAACTGAAGTAGAGGTGAGTCACGACATATCAGTCAATCTCCAAAAGCTGGTAAACAACTGCATTTAAAAATACAGATGTGATGCTGGCTGCTGCAATCCCTGCTTTAATTTCCAGTTTATTTCAGTGCTCAGGTGTTTGGTTCATGAGAGAATGAGCATAACATCTCACTGTTCTGCCTTGTGACCTAAGTGGGTGATTGGTAATTCATCCAACTGTGTCTGTTCAAGCATTACTCAAACATTATTCAGTTGCAGATGAGTTTGAAGAGACTTAAGTAAAAGTAGCTGCAGTAACATTGTCTTGGCTGTTTGACTCTCTGTGTCTTTACACACCACTGTGCATTTAAATATTACTTATTATTAATCTCTGACTCTCTTCCATAACATGTTTTTTGTCCTGTCTTTCTCCCATTATCCCCAAACCGTGGCGAACGATGGTGTCCCTCCATGAGGCTAGTGCCTTCCTGTTAAAAGGGAGTTTTTCCTTCCGACTGTCACCAAGTGCTTGCTCATAAAGGGTCATCTGATTGTTGGGGTTGACTGTATTATTGTAGGGTCTTTACCTTACAAAATAAAGTGCCTTGAGTCAACTGTTGTTGTGATTTGATCCCATATGAATACAACTGAGCTGAAACTGAATTGAATAAATCTGTTTTCCCTTCATGAGACACCAGGAAAAAAAAGAAAAGAAAAAACAGGGAATTCACTTTCAATCACTTTCACCAAATTTACTAAGTCATGTAACTAAATAGCATATTTCCATACTTCTGTGTGGAGCTTACATGCTCTCCCTGTGCTTGCAGGGGTTCTCTCTAGTTGCTCTCACATTTTAATACATGCATATTTGGTTAATTGGTGATTAGTTCACTCGGAATTGGTCACAGGTGTGAATGTGAGCATGAATGGTTGTCTGTCTCCTGTGCTGGCTCTACGATAGACTGGCAACCTGTCTTGTGTACTGGACCCTATCCTAGTGTAGAAGCCTGAATTGGATATGCAGTTAAAAAGATGGATGGAAAAGCAAAAGCAACTCTGATGGACCTTCATCTTATCAACATGCCAATATGAACCTATTGGCTAGTCTGTTGACTTGATTTTCTGGGTACAACTCCCAGTTTTTAGGGATTCTGGTCTAGCCACAATAATACAGCACATGCATTATATCTATACCCAATGATGAATGTCCAATTCTTTCATTTCTAATTCTTTAAAATGAAAATTGATGCTTTCAAGATTGTATTTTGGTACCTGCGTGCAGCCAAAGCATGTTCAAACATGACTGCTCACCAGAAATAACAAAAAAAAAACCTAGAAGGCTTCTGGTACCGAAGATCTTGTCCCTTGGTTACAAATTCTACATATTTATATGATGATATCTGATTATAGACATTAACAAGAAGTCAACAGGTAAATTGTAAATAAGATACAACCGTTAGATGCAGAGCAACATGAGCATCCTCTTGATTTCATGATTCTGGACACTTGACTAATGTTGAAAGGTTGGAATGAAGCTATTAGAAGAAAAGATAACTTTCTCCATAGACCTACAGACAGCTGGTATACATTTGTCTGAATTTGAGTTTCCTTTTTCATATTACGAAACCAAAACAGGGCTCATATCTGCTTGCAGATGCAGAATTGTCTGTTATGTCTTGTTACTGTAATTGTCAACATCTGATTAGACCTGAGTGTTTCATCTTGACTCCTCTGCTTTTTTTGACATTTCAAGTTGAAGAAAATATATGAAAGAAATAGAATATAAAGCATCAAATAGTCCACATTTTGCCCCGCTCAACTCAATATCTTGAAATGTTTTACTTTTGCTGAAACAAAGCTGTCGGCTGTAACTAATTTGATTTTCGATGTCTTGTAACTGGCTTGATAAGTCTGATGTGTGAAGTGAAGCCCCTCTGCAGCTTTTTTCCTGCCTCGCATGCTCACTGAGCTGCTCCTGTAAATGACTTTCTTACTGACAGATTTCTCTTCCTCTGTCTCCCTCAGGGTTATGTTCTTTCTCCAAGCTTGTACTTTCTTAACACTAATGACAAACCACAGTCAGGATGTAGATAGACTCTTTTATCAGGTTTAAGGGAATAAAAAGGAGAATATTGATCATTTTATGCTGCCCATGGTGTGGCTTAATCATCACCTTAATGCACTAAAAATTAGGGACAAGGTCAAAACATTTTTCAAAAAAAAAAAAAAAAGAGAAAGAAATGAAAGAAAGATGAATTATTGAATATTTTCTGTCAGTGTATGAAGAAAAAGACGAGATCTGTAGGAAATGCTGCGGCATTTGTTCACCTTTATACCGACTGAGCTCTTTAAATGTTCTTTCACTGCTTATAATGAATACCGGCTCATGTGACAACTAGGTGATAAGCAGCCTGGAAGGTTAGCAGCATTCAATAAGAAAAACTGAGTCAACCTTTTAAAGAGCATGCAGCAAGGAAAGATGAAGTCACTGCTCACTACTAGTAAGGCCTCTGTGTAATATCTCAGAGTGCCAAAAGTCAATAAAATATGTAATATAAGTAAATATGAGGTTACTTTATTACCACCGACCAAAGACTGCCACATTTTTTATTGATCATCTTTTCAAAGGGCTACATGGAGCTACTGACTCGTGCGCTGTTATTTTGTGTCTTTATATTAAACGCAGATATAATTTTCTTTGCATTTGATCCGTTTTATTCATGTGTGGTTTTGGCAGGTTTTTTTTCATCATTACATCCCTTCTGGAAAAATAAAGGCTTGCAATAAAAAAGGAAAATCAAATTCAGTTAAATGGTACTGTTCTCGTGTGTGTGTCGCGTGTGTGTAGTCGGAATAAGTATGTTCTAATTGCAAGAAGAAGGAAACATGGTTCACCATTTTATCAAATGTACCAGTCTCCAAGAAGGACCTATTATATTATATTATATTATATTATATTATATTATATTATCTGTAGGTTCTGGTCTTCTAGAGGGGAAATAAGCATTTATTAATTTGTTGTGAGAACATCCAGGCCTTCACATTATGGCAGACCAGCTCTATTACATTTTAGAAACTAACAGACTCAGTTTTAGAGCTACAGAAATGTATTTTGCCTTCAGTGGATAAATATAAAAACCCTTCCAATTTAAGGCTAAATATGAGAGTTTCAGTCCCTTTATTTCCTCCATGAGTCTTCAGTTGATGAGTGCTTTGCAAGGTCTGGTAGTCCAGCAAATATTGTCCCTTGTTCATTTACTGGAGATTGGAAATGGTTCAAGAACAGAATGACCCGTCCTGCCAGAAGATGTACAGACAAGCTCATGTACATATAACTGAAAACTGAATTGGTTGCTCTTTGAAAATAACAGTGTTGGTTTAAGGGAGGTAAGCTGATTTAGAAAGAAAGAAAATAAACATAGTATTTGCAGTAAAGGTCTTTTTATAGCCTTGATGCTATTCTATATGAATTAAAGGCAACCTATTTGGATCAGGTCCAGGTATGTATTTCTTTTGTTGGACAGAGCAGCTTTGCTTGCCCTCCAAGTCATCCAAGTCTTTTTAGCTCCACCCTCCCTCAAAGCCAACTTCCTTCCAAACAGCTCTGCTCTGTATGATATCATGCAAAACCAAGAATAAAATTCTATATATAAATAAAATGCATATGCTCATCTCATTATTTGAAACTATGGCCACCTTTAACATAAACGTCCACCATTATAAGTATGTAATATATAAGAAAAGTCAAAAACAAACAGTTGTTTAAAAGAAAGCTCTCCTGATATTGGGACTGATAAAAATGCCAGTGTTGTGTTTGAATCTTTGTTTAGCCCAATAATCAAACCAGCAAAACGACTTTCAGATTCATTCTTTCGAGTATGTGATTCATTAGAGATTCAACAGTTATTTCTATACTAATAACAGAAATGTGTACAGATTCTTGTCATACATAGTTTTAATCGCAGATGTCAGTAATGCCTTTGAAAAAAAAGTGAATATTAAAAATCAAACTTAGGTTTGCATGTCAACAAGCATGGAAAAAGACATTCAAGGAAAGGAGGCAATGCAAAGAACACTTGTCTGCATATAGCACTTTGCAAGAGTCTTGAGTCTTCTTTATGGTTTACTAGGAAAATGGGAAAATGCTGCAGCATTATACTGAAACATAGGAATACAGCATATACTATCACCACAGCCTGAACCCTTTTAAGCAGCTTCATTGAAATTTTTTAAGCAGACCTCGGGAATACTTCTCCGGGCTTCTTGAAGGACATTCTTCTTTGGATGTAGAAGGACTGGACTGAAAGTAAAACATTGAAAAACCTTCAGAAAGTCCAGAGAACTATTCATAAGTCTCAAGACCTCTTAAAAAAGTCTGCATCTTAAGAGGCAAAATACAAAGAAATGAAGGATGTAGCTCAAGACTTTTGCAGTATTATTATCATGACTATTATTATTATTAATCATGGTAATAATTTTATATTACTATAGGTAACTTGTTTTACTTTCAGTATCCACTGATGTGAATTTATGTCAGAAGAGCTGCACAGAAATGTTTGGCTGCATTTCAGCGCTTTGCTCTGGGGAGCACACTCCTGCTCACTCAGCTGTTGGAGCTGCTGCATTTCAGTTAGCCAAAACAACTTCTTGTTTTGTACATGCAGGGGACCTGTGGGATTACTACACATTTTATAACATGTTGTCAGAGTCAAAGTATGCTGGTAGAGTCAGAGTTTCTGCACTGAGGGACTGCAACAAAGAGATGCTGCTGCCTAAAAGCACCACCAGTAGCTGGGACTATAAAGGCCGAGCTGTCCCCAGCTGACTGGATGCGTCTGTGCTTAACCTCATCGCGCTGCAGTAAGGTCTTCTCTGGACTCTGTCTTTTTATGCCATTGCTGACAACTGCACTGAAAGAATGTGTGTGGAGTGTAAAGGGGCTCAAAATTTTCCTGGGTGCCAAACTGAAGGAAACTATCACTGCTGGACAGCAAGAACTATTACTTGGATTTAAAAAATGACTTCTTGAGTATTTCTGCAGTGATTTAAACAAGGTGTGCATCAGTCATGGTTTTTCAGTTTTGATCATGCTTAGCCTTGGGCGATTCTCTGTGATCCCTTTTCATTGCTGTCAGTTTAACTTCCTCCATTTGTTGGTTTTCTCCCCAATTTCCTCCACCACCTGTTCTTGATCAGTTAATCGCTCTCCCCAGCGTACACACTCCCCTGTTTCCCTCGCCAGATTGTCTTGTCACTGTCCAGTCAAGCTTCCAAGAGGATATTCCTTGAGCTAGATCTGACTCCTTGTGTTTTTCTTTCCCAGTATTTATCCCATGTGGGTTTTTTTTTCCTATTTTAAATTTTTCTTGCATGTTTTTCATAGTGTGACTCTGCTCACGTGTGACCTTTCACCAGAATCATCTGCCTTACTGACTGAGAACCCATGTATGACCATTGGTAACTTTGAAAATAAGCTTTTGATTTGATATTTTGCATTGTTTCATGTTTTTGGTTTGTTTGCTTTCCTCATTGAATTGATACATCATCAGATGGTCATCATCATGTTTGGTGTCATTACATCACACAGTAAGTTCAACTACAGTCAAAGAAGACACTGATACACTGAGATAAAATAATAAAGTAACCACCTGATCATTGCAACACCCACAACTTGATGTCTATTTTTTACGATTGTAAACTTTTAGGAGCAGTGAAACTGGATCCAAGTTATTCTGTCTCTATAGGTTGCATGACTAAATTATTATTATTATTATTATGTTTGTTGCATTATCAGAAATGCATTATATTATTTGGTGTTTATGGCTAAGACAGGCTAGTATAAGGATATCTTACTCGGTTTACTTGGTTGTTACAAATGTGGTTATTATTGTGTTGGTGGGACAGGATGCTTTCTGCAGTTAGACATTAAAGGCTGCAGCCAAGTAAATGTACTTTGGTTTGAGTGTTTGCTTCATTCATACTGGCAGCCAAGTAGAAAAACATTTGTCAGCTTCGTGGTTGAAATAACAACTAGTAGATTTAGAGAATATCAGATGGCTACAAGTTCTCCTGCGTGAAGATGTGCCAAAAAATAAGTGCCAAAATGCCTCCAAAGCCACCATTGCTGGCAGTTTACTAGAAGTAAAATCCAAGAGTACAACTAATTACAAGAGACATACACAGTATGACCTGGTCTGTTTATTTATACATGCTTTAAATTAGAAGCCCATTATCTTTTTTTTTCTTTGTTTTTTAAAGGCACAATTTAGGCTTCTGTATATCTGGAATGATTGTGGGTCTAGAAATAGGTATAAGCCACATGAGAATAATGTGTGAATGCTTGTCCTTGACTATATTTTTGTCATTGTGTGTCAAAATAATGTGAACATTGTGAAATATGGTACAGTACATGCAGGATCTCTGAAGTGGAGAGTTCCAGTTTGTAAAGAATGCTGAAGTGGTAATTAAGGACTCATGCAACCAGCACAGACTGACATTCATCTAATTAGAACAAAGACACTGTGACACTGGAAGGTATTTTTGTAAAACATGCACACCTGGTGGCCCGAAGTGATACTGAAATGTTTTGATCCAACCTAATGTCTCTCACAGAAAAGTGACAAATTGTTCTTACCTCCAAGTTATCACATATTGATATTTGGGCTACGTCCACACGTACACGGGTATTTTTGAATACGGAGATTTTCCGTTTTCATTTTAAAAAATAATCCCGTCCACACGTAAATGCAGAAATGAAGGAAAACGCTGCTAGGAACATGCCAAAGCAACAGGTGGCGATATATTCCTACCCGTGTAGAAATGTTGGCCAATCAGAAGTCTAGAAGCCTTGGTGGGAAATAGTAAACAAAGATGGGGCATAGAAGCAGAACCGAGTCGTATGTGTGGAGGGACAGTAACTGTGTGTGTATATGTAAGAGAGAGAGAGTAAAATTAACAGTAACAGTATTTTTCTCGTCCACACGCAAATGCAAAAACGGAGTTTTCAAAAATATCCACCCTGGCCGGCGTTTTTAGAAATCTCCGTTTTCAGTGACCGAAAACGCCGTTTACGTGTGGACGAAAGGTGCAAACGCATAGAAAAATCTGCGTTTTCAAAAATACCCGGGTACGTGTGGACGTAGCCTTGGTCAGAACTCATTTCCACTTAGAGGTTAGCCACTTACCATCAACTTTTTTCATCTTCTTGTGTTGTCAACTAGACTTCAAAATGCTTGCTGGTGTTTTCACAGAACCATTTAACAAAGGAGGAGAAACCTCTTTGCAAATGGAAGAAATTTGCTCTTTATCATGTGGTTCAAGTTGTTGAAGAGTGTGTGTGTGTGTGTGTGTGTGTGTGTGTGTGTGTGTATATATATATATATATATATATATATATATATATATATATATATATATATATATATATATATATATATATATATGTATCCAAATCCCTTTCGCTAAACGTAACCAAGTAGACAAAGTGCCTAAACACAACCAAACCAAATCTATGATTCTGTCCCCACTTAGTGTCATCGATGAGTACAAACTGTGTCCATAGGTGGGAATAAGATTGCAGATGCAAGTGGGGCAATTAGCTTCCTGGGCTCCCCTCAGTGATTTGCATGAACCACTGCTTTCCTGCATAGTAGTGTGGCATCTAACTAGGATGCCTCCTGGACGTTTTCCATGGGAGGTGTTTTAGAGAATAACCAATTGGGAGAGGACCCCGGGGCAGGCCCAGGACATGCTGGAGAGATTATGTCTCTCAGGTGACTTGGGAAGGCTTCATTATCCTCCCGTATGAGCCGAAGGAGGTTTCTGGCGAGAGGGTGCTCTGGGCATCTCTGTTTAGGCTGCTGCCCCTGCAACCCAGACCCTGATAAATGGGAGAAAATGAATGAATATATGGATGGATGGATCAAAGTAAAATAAGTGGGAAAATAGTGGTCCCAAAAGGGATATGAACCCCCTTCTTCTCAAATCGAGAGATTATGCCAACGACATCATTATGCAAATTTGACTCATCTGGCAAAATGGTATTCAGGAGCCTTACCGTGTATGTTACCTGGTGAGAAAGCTTCTCTCCAAGTATTAGCATGTGAAAAGTTGGGACTTAAAACACGTTTTGGGTCTTTTCCATCAAATGGAGGGGGGGGAAAAAAAACAAACACAGAAATACACAAACAAGCAGTATTAAGAGCCAGGGTGCTTCACGACTTTATAGAGCCTTAAACTGACAACAACTTCTTTAGACCCACAGCACATAAGGAGTTTTAACCTCAGAAGCGATGTCGTGCTAAAGATGTCAAACATATGGACGTGCCTCTGGCTTCATGTCCATAACAGATTTTATGCACTTTTTACAAGTTGTGTTGCATAAACAGGGTGAGGATGTGTAACATTTGGAATGGGGATGTGCTGCAAACACATTTAAATTGATGTTCCTGGCTACTTTAGACAATAGCACCCCCAAAGAGAAGCTTATATAATGTGGATGATAAATACTGCATCCTGCTCTGTGCTCGAACATCCCAGCAGGGGATTAAAACCTGAACAGGCTATCCTTACAATAGTTTTGCAAATCAGTTGTTTTTTCAACTTTGCAGACTTTGAAATGTTTTTGTACATTTATTGAACTGCTGTCCCCTGGTTGACTCACACTGTTTTGTCCCTGCAGTACCTTGTTAATTGCAACAAATTAACCCAATTATCTTAATGGGACATTACCTCATTATAGAACTATGATTGACCCCAGTTGGAACCAGGTAATTGCGGAAACATCAACAGGTCTCTGGGATAATGTGTGGCAGCCATTAATGCACGACAGAAATATTCCACAAAGATTTAATTTGATATTTTAGAGGTTTTAATATTTCTGGATGATACAGAGACAGAGATATCTGATATATGGTCTCTGTAAAAGACTGAATTTGATTTATTTTTGTTATTTTTTATTTCATCACAGATTTAAAAACAAAACCCAGCCTGAAGACACTATTACTTCTATAAAGTCAAATTTCGTATACATTATTTTCCCATATGGAAAAGAAATAGAAAAAACGTATAAAAGACTTGCATAAGATTTGGCCTACTTCATATAGTGAATCATAAGGCTTATATGATTTACTCATGAAAGTGGCCACTTTCTCATTACTTTCATATATTGCTTTAGTAAGTATCTAAAACATACAAGTTTCATTTATATAATTTTTCAAGGGATCTTATATCTGTTTTCACTCTTGTATGCTTTTCATA
Organism: Simochromis diagramma; assembly: GCF_900408965.1. Classification (NCBI taxonomy): domain Eukaryota; kingdom Metazoa; phylum Chordata; class Actinopteri; order Cichliformes; family Cichlidae; genus Simochromis; species Simochromis diagramma. The sequence continues at coordinate 6,867,522 of NW_024386892.1, read as the reverse complement.
CAAGTTTCGCACAAGACAGATACAAACTTTATAAGATTTATATATATCTTTTCCATATGGGTGGTGAGGCCTTAATGTCAATGACAGTATCAGTACTTTTATGAAAGACTACATCTACATTATGGTGCAAGTAGCATTTTTATGTTACTCATATTTCACCTTTTTAACAGTAAAATTCAGTTTGTCTTATAAAATAAATGATTCTATAGATTTGTATTATATTTCTTTAATAATATTTCAATGAAACTTAAAATGCATCATTTAGATTATTATATTATTATAAAACAAATCTACAAGGTTCAGAATAAATGGTAGCTAACTTATAAGCGTTAACATGAATAAACATCTGTTTCATTCTGTTATTGTCAGTGGTCCAAAATATTTCTGAATTCTTAACAGACATTTCATTAAATAAATAATATATTACTTATCACAATAAGGACACTGTAAAACAAAAAGTGATTCATACTCAGCTTCTCTTAAGTGACATAACTCACATACCTGCTGCCCTCCTTTATATTTGTAAATCTGCCAAATTTAAGAGAAAAAAGCAGGCGTCCTGTTTGCTGCTGGTGCAACTAAAGATCTTTGACCATTTGATAAATTTGCAGAACTTTTTGGGCCATAGTTATGCTTGATCTAAATATAGATTGGCAATTTTCTTCGTGCCCATCTTAGATGATAAATTATATATTTATACAGATATATATTAGTTCCTTAACAACTGCACTGGAGCTCCAGAGCCCACAAAAATTGTTTGATTTACTAATTTAATATGGAGTAATTTAATATGAAAACACAAAACAAGAGTGTAATCATTCATCATTTGATATTTTCAATCTATTGATCCAGAAATCTATCCCATAACTCTATCACAGCTCAGGCAGCAATTATTAATAATTTAGCCATCTACATGTTTACCACAAGGAAACAAGAGGTTCACTTGATTGCATCTCTAAACCTTTCCTTTCATAGAAATTACACACTTAAAGAAAATCCTTTGTCCCTGAAAATGGCTTCAATGTATCTCTACACCCCCTTAAATATGTGCAGATCTATGCATCTATGAATATGCAAATTGTTCTTTGCTTCGGTCTCCACCGTCCCTCCACCAAGAGCATACCTGCTCACCTCCGACTCTGCAGAAACCATTTGAAAGTATGCAGTGGGAAGTTATATAATTGGAGCACTTTAATAGTTCGTGCTCAAACTGAAAAACAGTACTGAACAATAACAAGAAGAGTTGTTGTGGGTTGTCTTCATGAGAATTTTATGTATCAGTCTTTATGGTAGAAGTGGAGTGATAATTACTAAAATGAGCCTTAACAAACAGATCAAAATGTTCTGCCAGTGTTATATTAGCTGAACCTTGACTCCTGAAGCCTGCTTTGAATAGACAGCCATACCCTGGAGTTGTTTGAAATTATTCCATAGGTTTGTTATTTATAAACAGATGTCTGAATCTTTGTTTTTGAGGCTGCAATTCGTCCACTGCACTCGCTTTGTAGTAAAGGAGTGGTCAGTGGCCCCAAGTCTGCCTACTCAGCACAACCTATAAGTGCTTGGTCATAGAGCTGAAGATCCCACCAGTATTATTTATCTGGTAGACCTTTCTTGCAGATTCTGCTTGAGTCTACTGTTTTTAATTGTAAATATTTGACCAACAGAAAACAACTACCCATTACCTTTTTGGTATTTTAGCTTTTAAAACAGTTGAAAAAATGTTCTTTTATAAATTGTATCAGATTTATTTTCTCATTAATTGAAGGTTATCATGGTACCTCATGGTACACTTTAATGTGGGAATCAGTCTAAACTATAAAGAAATCATATAGCTGAATTATCAAAAAAAAACTTGACTATTTGCCACACAGACACAGAGTGAGACATCAGTTTCTGTACCATAATGGTCACAGCAAGGGAGCAGTACAGAAACTGTCCCGCTCTGCCACTGTCATTTCATGGCAACTGCTCACCTGTGGTGTTGGCTCTTTTGTCTCATTCATCACTTTATTCATCCCTTTTTTTTTCTTTTTCTTTTTACTGATATTTGAAACATGTTAGCAACTATTAATAATATTTTGTATATTTTTTTAATCTAATTTTTTCACATTACGATCTTTTAATAATCCTCTATTCTCATAAAGTTTAAATGAATGGGCTTTAAAATGTTCATCCAAGGTGTATATGTCATTTCACTTATCTATCAAATTTAGAAAATACAACTTTTTCATTTTTCTAACATTTTAGCCAAATCTAATTTTTTTTTTTTTTTTTTTTTTTGGGGGGGGGGGGGGGCTTTAGATGCCTAAAAAATGGTAGGGAGCTTTGTCCACCTTTTTAGTTAGCAGTTCTTTTTTGTTATAAAATATTTGTTAAAAATGTCCTAAATTGCAAGTTTGTTCACTATATGTCTTTCAGAGGTGCTTAATTAATATTTGTTCTTCAATGCTGTAACACGTAGAGGCTGTGCTGCACATGCAAAAATTACTCTGCACAGCAGCCTGCAGCTTAACATGTAGTTGAGGAAAATGTTTCTAAGATAAATTTGGTATTGGATGAGTGTTTACCCTTTATTAAAAATAACGATATTTTGTTTTCTTTAGGGACCTACAGAGAAAATTACGTGTTTTTGATGATTCAGCAAAACCTGATATTGTGGTCAGGGATAATTCCTGCAAGAATATCTTTACATAGCAACTAGTCAGGTTTAGAGGATGATTGTGTTTTATTAAACAATAAAACACAATCTTCTGTGCTAATTTAGTAAATTTGCTTGTGAGATTTCTGGCTAGGATCTCCGTGAAACATCCTCTCTCCTTGGCTGGTCAGCTGTGCAGCCATGACTAGATTCACAATTTTTAGCAGCCAATTTGATTTCCTGCCTGCCAAATTACTTTTTGGATCACAGAAGTCGGATCAAACGCAGGTGGGCTACCTTCCAGAGTGGCTAGTAGACCTGACAGACTTAAAGCCAAAGTCATAATGCACACAAACACCCACTCTCATGTGCACAGCCTGCCACCCACACACACAGAGATACACACACTCAGAAACTCTCTCTGTGTCTTGATGGCGAATATTTCATGGCTCATTTGTCTGAGTGTCTGAACAACAGAAAGCAAGAGAGACAGAGAGATAAAAACTAATGATAGAGACATGAAGAGAGAGGATGAATAATAGAAAGAAAAGATGAGAGGGAGTGCGAATAATAATGAAAAGAGAAGATGAGACAGTAGAGGGAGAATGGGTGTTGAAGTAATGATGCAGGAATAACATCCTCCTTATTGTCTCAGTGTATCTATGTGTCTCCTATCTTAGTCTTATTCTGTCTCTTCCCCTTGCCTCTCCATATCTCCATCTTTCTTTGGCGGTCTCTCATCTTTCAAGTCATTTCATCATCAGCCATGCGGCAGAGACAAGGCCGAGTCAAAAATCACTCAGAGACATTTTTTTTTTCTTCAGATTTTCACTTGAACCAAGACCGCAAAGGACCTCTTTGTGGTTTACATCAATGGATAACTTACTAAACATGCCTACTGAAGATGATCCATGACACAAACACATAACAACCAAACAGAGATTAAACAATCAGAAGCAGCCAGAAAATGACCATAAAGAGATACAAAATCACTACAAAAAGATAGGAAATATCGGCACATAGAGAAAGGAAATTACCATAAGAAGAAAAAAAAATGATAATGTAACACGGTAAAATGGCAATGCAGACACTTAAAAAAAACAAATACATAAAATAACAACCAAATCACTCAAGAAGTGAAATATGAGCACAAAGAGATTCTAAATGACTACAAAGACAACCAAAATTGACAAAAAATTGTCTTAAAAAAGATGCAGATTTGCCATAATTGTCCATGAAATGGTGCAAAATGGCCAAGGAAGGCATGCATTTACAACAGAGCAACACAAAATGACAAAAGAAAATGGTCAAATGAACAGCAACACTATATAAAATTACATCAAATAAACACAATATGTTGCAAAGCATGACCAAAAAACAAAATGCCAATCAATAGACAAAAAGTAACTAAAAGGATGTGTTACTGACAAAATGGAAATGGAATGGCCACAAAGAAATGATCACCATTACAAACAGAAAAATGGGCGTGCATTATCCATAATTAGACACAAATTACCCTAATAAGATGCTAAATTGCAATACACTTAAATCCTAGCAAAGTAGCAAAAAAATGGACACAAAGAAACTGAAAATGACTATGCAGACAGTCCTAATCTCCAAAAACAGACACAAAATGACTGCAAAGAGATGTAAAGTGACAAACTAGATGCAAGCTGCAAAATTTCTACAAAGAAACCTCAAATGTCTACAGACTATAATGACTGAAAGGAGAAGCAAAAGTGCTTTAAAGGGATTCAAAATTACCACAAAGAATGCAAAAGCATGACAAATGGCCTACCACGAAACCTTAAAGTGACAGTAAATTGCAGCAAATTTGACCAAAAAAAAGACATATAAAGCAGCCATAAAGTTACATCAAAAAAAGATAAGATAAAAAAAAAAAAAAACAATTGCAAAGATACAATGCAGCAACTGAAAGAAATGGAGATGAGTCCAAAATATGCCAAGGGAGATACAAATGTCAATAAAGTGCCTTCAGAGAAAGCCAAAATACCAAAGAAATACAAAACAACTATTTAACTATTGTGGCAACAAAAAGAAGAAAATTTACTGTTGAAGTATTTTTTTTAATGTCTGCAAATAGAAACCAAAAGAAGGCAGCGAGGTGGTTATATAGCCTTAAAATGACTCAAACATGAAACAACCACAGGAATAGTTCATTGGCCAAAAGCAGTACAGAACCAAAAAGAGAAACAAAATGAATGCATAACCATAAAATGAAATGAGAAACAACTACAGAAATAAGTCACAAAAAGAGAACTGAGACTCAAAATGACCAAAATCAGAATTTAAAAAACAGACACAGAATGGACCCAATGAAAAAAGCCACAAATAAATATTAAATAGCTACAAAGAGAAAGACAATGACAATAAACTATTAAAAAAAAAATAGAAACAAAATTCAAAAGTACTACGGAGCAATGTAAAAGAGTGTCCCTTTTAGTCTTGGTGTCTCGTTGTCACGTGAAAGAAACTGGCGGTTCTTTTACATCAGCGGTCGCCAACCCCCAGGTTATGGACCGGTAGTGGTCTGTGAGTCGTTTGGTACCGGGCCACGAGAGTTGAAGCTCAGATGTGAAATTTATGGTTTTCAGGGTATTTATCGGGGGGGGGGTTATGGTTTTTATCGTTAACCCTGTTTCCCTGGGTTTTTTCCGGTGTATTATGAATAAATCTTCCTTTTTTTGGTACCAGTACTGGTTTTATTTTGTTGGAGATTATGTACCAGAATTTCAGGAGCAGGACCACGCCTCCAAACACGCTCCTTCCGGTTGTCGTCTATATAGGTTCCCCCAGTTCTGCAAGCTGTTCATTCTCGTTTACGTTCCCCACCCTCCCTCTCTCCTTGTTCTCAATTCTTTAACTTCTTCACCTCTATTTAGTGCACGGGGATCTGCCGGGCCCGGGCGCCGTCGCCAGTCCCCTTCGAGGCCTTCCCCAAACTGCAGCTCAATTCATGTCCAAGCATTCACCTTCACCTACTAAAACGCTGTCAAACCTAAAATGAGGATGTGGGCCCAGCTAGTGAATTGTATTTATCTGCAACACCTTAAAGGCCGGTCCGTGAAAATATTGTCGGACATAAACCGGTCCGTGGCGCAAAAAAGGTTGGGGACTGCTGTTTTAGTTGACCTATCCCCTTGTCTTGTGTTCACATTTGATCTTCACAACTGTTTCAAGAAATCAATTCCACTCTCAAATATAACACAGCAAAATGCTCATAGGTTTCCCCCTTGCAGGCACCTTTCTCTCACAGCTAATTTAAAATGAGTGGATTCATATGTTGCAGACATTGGCTCTACATCTCCAGGGAAGTTCTTAGGCTACACGTTACTTTACTCTAACTTTAATGCTAGTCTTAATTAACACCCCACAGGCATCACCGGCTTCTCTTTTCTTACATGGACTGAAGCGATCAAAATATGTGTGTCTTTGTCCTGTTACGCCTGTTTTGAATTGCTTAATTCCAAAACACAGAGCTACAGTGAGGCTCAGAGGAACAGGAAATCAGTTGCTTGTCTGAAGAGCTAGTTCCTTTAATAGGAGTTTGACATCCTCGAATCATGACTTCTTTCTTCTCAGCCTCTCCCTCTGACCCACCCCTTTCCTCCTCATCCTCCACCTCCTTGTTCTCCTCCTCCTCCTCCTTTTCTTCCTCCCCTCCACCGCCTCATTACGTGCTGCTTTAATTAGCCTGTCTGATATTGCAACCGGACTTCAGAGAAGCGGCAAGAGATGAAGATAGAGAGATAGAGACAGGGACGGAGGAAGGAATAAGTAAAGAGGGTTTTTGAAGTCGACAGTGTACTTTGTGGGTTAATTACACAGCTTTTCCCTCCCACTTCTCTTTCACTTTTTACTGTTGTCAAATGATAAGTGCATGTAGGGATGTTGGACTAAAACTGACAACAAGCATAAGTTTGACACACTCCCAAACCATCTGCTGAAGTCCTCAGAATTAAACATAATTCAGTTGTTAAACAAATTTTAGACATTTGGAATTTGTTTCTCTTTTATATTACCTCATTAAAACTAGTGGACTGACTAGAGGCTGTAGTTAAAAAAATGCACTAAAATGCAAGTAACACAAGCATAAAAGCAGTATAAAAGTAGATCAACAGAAACATTGCACTTCTTACACCCTTGTCCCAAACTGTAAGCCACGCCCATTAAAAATGTTCCTGTCCAAGGACAGCTGGGAAACATAAAACCACAGAGGGTATGTAAGAGATGGACATTGCTACTGAGGAGTTAGATTTTGAAGTCTTATTGCTGGGTTTTCAGAGCCCGATGTGACCATATTTGGTCAAGACGGTGGAGCGCTAAGTTATCAGCTAATGCTTGCAGGCTTAGCAAGATGCATGGGTAAGCTACAGGGCTAAATGCACAGACATGCATGCACTCATTACCTTTTTAAGTTTCACAGCTGCGTCTTTCTGTGAGCAGAACTAGTCACTTTTAATTGTGTTCCCTTATTGTTTTGTAATTTAGTGCTAGGTGTCAAACACTTGGGGGTCTGGCTAGAAAAGCACAAACTTCTGGGACAGTCAGCACCACACTGCAAGAGATATTATTTCGCGGGTAAATCCATTAAAATGCTAACAACTTCACAAACATAACAAGAGGCCCTTTTTTGACTGACTTAGAATTATGAGCTAAATGATTAATTGGTTAATGGAGAAATGAACCAGCAGGTTAGACAATAACTTAAGTTGCTGCAGGTCTGATAAAAAACAAACCTGTTTTTAAAATAGCTTATATCTGCTACTGGTGACTTTGGTTTGAGAGTTATTTGTTTCAGCCTTTAGAAACCATATGGGTTCAACTCCTTTGTGTATGTGTTGTTGTTGTTCCTCAGCGTGCTCCCACGCAGGACAGATATTGGCCAGATTACCAAGCTGTGCTTCATGCCAGCTACTTTTTAATGGCGATTTTGCTCTCAGTGTGAACTCCTATTCGGGAAAGCAACTTTGTTCCATAAAAGTAATAGTTCCTTTAATGCTCAGCTGCCTGAATCGGATAAGGTATGTTTTTTTATGATATGTCTGCAAAAGTTTCGCTTTCTTTTCGTCCTGCAGTCCTTCATGCTTGTATGAGAAGTAAGAGATGAAACAGATTTACTGCCAACTCTGTTTCAACACAATCGCAAAGATAGATTTGGATTTCTTGGCTGCTTAGCCATTCTTTTATTTTCTCTTTCTCTATTATCTAATAACCATTATCATACTAACATGCCTGCAGTTTAGTATTTATTAAAGTATTTCTTTCTTTACTAACTAGTTTTGTCCACTACCTCTGTGCAGATCAGCTAAAAGGACATTATATCAAGTACAGATTCTAGTACTTTTAGGATTTTATTTCTTTAAACGAATGCCTAGTTGATCACCTTTTCAACAAGTTTTTCTTGTTTTTCAGCTTTTCTACAAGCTGTAAAGAGTTCTTTAAAGGAAGAAAAAACCAAGACTAAGAGTTCTGATTCCCAGCTTTAAAACTGAGGTAACAGATTTTTTTTCATTACATATTAAACATTCACACTGAAAAAATGTACAATTTAAAGAAAAAAAATTATTATAGTGTTTTTATAAATTATTATAAAAAATTATTTAGTGTTTGACGGTAGCAACAGATCTCAAAAAGGCCACATTTACCACTGTATAGCATCTTCTCATCTTTCAACAACAGTCCCTAAAAGTCTTGGAACTGAGGAGATCGGTTGGTGGACTTTTGGGAAAGAAAACATTCCCATCCTTGTCTGCTAGAAGATTCTTCCTGCTCATCAGTCCTGGGTCTGTGTTGTTTTTTGCATTGTTTGTCTCATGGTGCTCCAAATGTTTTCAGTTGGTGAAATGTCTGGTCTGCATGACAGGCCACTCTAATACTACGACGTCATGCTGTACTATGAATAGCTACAGTATATGGTTTAGCATTGTCATGCTGAAATCTGCAAGGCTTCCCCTCAAAACATATGACTCGGAGCATATGTTGGTCTAAAACCTGGGTACACATTTAAATGTTCAGGCTGCCAATTCCATAGGCACTAACGCACCCCCATACCATCAGAGATGCAGGCTTTTGATGAGTGCTGATAATAAGCCAGATGGTCGCTGTCTTCTTTACGCCGGAGGATGTAATGTACATGTTTTCCCCAAAAAAATGTCAAATTTCAATTCGTCTCAGTCCATTTTAAATTAGCTTTGGCTCAGAGAGGACATCAGTGTTCTGGATCATGGTTACATGTTGCTTCGTCTTTGCATCATAGAGCTTTAACCTGTATTTATGGATGGCACAGTGAACTGCGTTCACACACAGTGACTTCTGGAAGTGTTCCTGACCCCATGCAGTGATTTCCATGACAGAATTGTGTCTGTTTTTAATGCAGTGCTGCTTGAGAGCATGACGATCACTGGCATCCGAGATTGAGTCTCGGCCTTTTCCATTGCACACAGATTTCTCCACATTTTTGGAATTTGTTGATTGTTACCACAATTTATTATTTTTTTTTTTTTTTTGCAAAATGTTGAACCTGTGCTCATATTTACTTCAGAGAAACGCTGCCTCTCTAAGCTACCCTTTTTATATCCAGTCATGTTACTGACCTCCTCTAATTGTATCCAGCCTTTAGTTTTCAGCCAAATTCAGAATACGCTGATATATTTCATGAAATAGCTTCTCAGTTTAAATAACTGATCTGTTTTCTATGTTATGTTGTAAATATAAAATATGGGTTTTTATAAGAATTCTAAATCTTATTTACATTTTATTCAACATGTCAGTTTAAAAAAAATAGTTATATTTAAATTGTATGTAAAAGAAAACATAAAAAATATTTTATCTCGTATTAGTTGGGCTACAAAGCCGCAAAACCAATGAAATGCATCCGCTGTTGAAATTATTTGTCAATATTTCGTGTTGTTATCTGACAAAGTTGGGTGTTTTCACTTGAGAGTCCAATTTTAAAAACGAATGGTCAAAATTGAAGCCTGAAAAGTCAAGATGTCCTGACTTTTATTCCCCAGAATGAAAGATCAGGTTGACTTGGCAGCTTGAACCTGATAGCATCTTTTGTTGAATCCTTCCTGCTGAGGGATACAAAACTCTTTCATATTGCCCTTCACTATTTATAACACAGACTTTGTGTTAAAAAAAAAGTTTTAAGGTAAGGTTATTTGGACAGAGCATTTCATATAAAATGGCAAACAAAGTGCCATTTTATATGAAGTTTGGCAAGTTTGGCAATTTGGCAAGTGCCAAATTGGTCAGATAACTGCATTTCCAAAATAACAAGGCTTGTGGGGAGCTCTGCATTAGTTCAGCATGTAGAGTTCGTAGAGAAGCAGTCTGAGGAGAGGCAAAATAACAGACTGCTTTCTTAATGCATTGAGGATCTTCAAAGATAAGCAGCATAAATACATCACTGTACTAATTAAAAGAGTTGAAACTGAAAATAAAAGAAAAGCATGCAAAACAGATAACACAAGTTTAAATCAGAGTTAATAGAATATGTAAAAGTGGCATCTTAAATAAGTAAAAACACTGGGTCTATATCTTAGTTTTAAAAATGACAAAAGTTGGGGAAAATCTAAGCTTCAAGGGGAGCTGATGTTTGGGTTGAACTCAAAATGCCATTATCTAACCAACCCCCGAGGAGCCGAAAGAACAACTAGACTTGTGCTCAGCAGAAATAAATCTGATGTATTTTCGGCCTGGACCACTGAGAACCTTATAGATAATGAGTAAGGCTTTAAATTCAGTTATATATTCACGCTAACAAGAGGCCAGTGCAAGTGTCTAAAAACTGAAGTAATAGTGTTTCCCCTCTTGGTGTTTATTGAGACTATCCTTCCCCCGAAAATGACCTCGTAGGTGATCGTACAAGCTGTTGTTCCTGCAGTTATGTTTTAAAGTTAACCAGCTTCCAGCAGCCTTATGAATAAACACAAGTAAAACATATATTTGTTTTGTCACCTTTAGTGGAACTCACTACCCTGGTAACCTCTGAAAAATTACGCTTAGTAGCATTTGCTTCACATAAAAAGGGTAAATCGTGTTTGTGTTTGGTATGTTTCACACAGTAGGAACCAGCAGCCACTATAACTGTTAGTTGCAGGGCTGAAGTAGTTTTGTAGAAGCGGCGTGTTTAATGAGATGTCCACTTTTCCTACTCGGGAAGCCAAAGAAGAGTGTGTTACTGTTGTCCATCCTGCAAGAGCTCAAAGTACAAATGAGGTTTTCTAAATCTTCCTTAGACACCATGTTTCTCCTTTTAGCTAATTTAAGATGCCAGGATAAAGCCTGAGTCATAACTTGGAAGTGGACAGTGAAATTTAGATCTTCATCAATGATTACACCGAGAATCTCGCCTTGGGTTTTAGTTTTTAGTGCTCTTTACGCTGTGTGAGTGTAAGTCTTCCTTCTTTATTGCCAAAAGAATTACTGCACTCTTATCTTTATCTGGTTGAGGAAAGTTTTGTTACAAATCCAAGCTGAGATAAAACTTGGCATTACAAAGGGGTTTTTTTTTTCAGGCTGAAACCGCAGAAGAGGTTTTTAAAACAGCTTTCCCAGGTTGACTAACATTACCTGTGACTTGCTGGCTGTCTGATGCTCTGTTGCATGTAACACCAATGTAATATCTCCGTTTTGTTGTGTTAAAGTCTGATTTCAGTGAAAAGTAACGGAACGTTTCCTTCACTCTGAAGTTTTAGTATTAAGAGTAAATTAAAGAGTTACACTGTTTGTTGAGTGTAGACCCTCCAAATCTGTGACACTGGGATGAAAAATGTGACGGGCATATTGACATTAATATTACATCACTTTCAAGAGTGTTTGCCATGTTGTTTCATGAACATGACAGCCCACATTCTCGCCAAACAGCCTAATTCTATGAATAAACATTGTTCAAATTAGACACGACATGCACTCCCTCCCTCACCGATGCCATATATTGTCCTCATCACTAGGGCTTCAACGCAGGGCTCATCTCTCACAATTATGGCAGTTATTTTATATTAGACTGAGACTCTATTACTCACGGTGGATTAAAGAAAGAGCCAATTGTGTTTTGTTTTTAATGGAGAGGCCGAGCATCACCTTTCCATCCCCTAAATAAATGAGAAGCGAGTCCGCTCCAAAATGAGCCGGTGGGCCTGCTGCACACCCACCATCTCCACTTTACAGTCAATATTAAAGGCTTTCATCCAAGAGACTGCAGAAATATCTTGAAATGGAGATCAAAATTTGATTTATGATGTAGATTAAAATGTATTTGAGTGGCAGCTTCGACAGGGAGCATTGTCTTTTAAGGCGCAGGAAAACCAGTGTGTGTACTGTTCACTTGTGAGTAAATGTAATTGTGTGCATGCCTGTGTGTGTGAGATTGTGAGAGTGTGCGATGTAGCAGGGAGGTATTTGCAGCCAGAGGGCCAGATGGAGACAAATGGATGATCTTTCAAGACAACAGCTCTCCAATTAACACAGAGGCACACTCACAAATCACACTCACACAAGCCACATCCACACACTCATACAAAGAAAACAGGCACACAAAGCTGCATCAGCTATACTAGACACTTTCTCACACACACACACACACATATATATACATGCTTATTTAACACTTAAGAGACTTTAAGATGTATAGAGTCACAAGGGGTCTCATGGGGTCACATGCTACCTGAATAGTTATAGCACCTTTCCTAAGTTTGGAGGCGTGTGCAGAGCACTAGATCATCCTGCAGTAAGTCATGCACACATGCATATGTAAGTGCAGCAGCTAAATTAAGTGAAAGTGGAGGAAGTGTATCAAGATATGTATTAATCATCCAAGTTCAGTGCAACTTTAGTTCATGTCAGATTATAATAATGTTGTCATTGACTTTTACATAACTCATAACTGAGATCTGAGTCTTATTAGGCAGTGGGTGAAGGATCAGTCAGCGAAAACTTTTGGCAAGTGCCAAATTGGTCAGATAACTGCATTTCCAAAATAACAAGGCTTGTGGGGAGCTCTGCATTAGTTCAGCATGTAGAGTTCGTAGAGAAGCAGTCTGAGGAGAGGCAAAATAACAGACTGCTGAATGGGCAGGTACTTTTACTGCACTTGTTTAGTTGAGTGTGGGCAAAAGTGCACCTGTTTTAGGTTTAGGTGAGAGGCTAAACTTTAGATTGAAATGATTCATTATAACAGACACAGTTAAGGTTATTGACTCAAAGTACATAGTTTGAAATGGAGAAACAAACATCAGTCTCCCATATTAAAGGCAAGTGTTTTATAGACCCATCCATCCAGCCGACCGCCTGTCTATTCAGACTTTGCAGCTCTGTAACTGCATCACAGCACTGCCTTCTGTGCTCCTGTCACAAGTATTTGCAAGGTACTAAAGCACCTTTAGAGGTCTTGTAGAATCTATGCTTTGGCAGCAAAAGGTCAACAGCATATTAGTCAAGTAGTCATAATGTGTTGGATCATCTGAATAGAACCACATGCCTCAGCCGTCATTATTCATCATCTATTATTGTGCTTCAGCCTCAACACGATCTGACCTTAATTATTTGTAGACTAACTGACCAGCCTAAATGCAACTAAGTACTTGAGCACAGTTTAAAGGACAAACTTAAACACTGTTGATTCAAATGCGGTCTGTCTATTTAAGAGCCATTTGAAATAATCATTCACATTCTTTAGTAACCAAATCATATTTTAAATGCAGCTTAAATGTTTGGCATTTTGCTCAACATTGTACAAGTCAAGTGGCTTTATTGTCATTCTAACCATGTGCAGTGGTATAGTACACAGTTCCTCCAAGGCCATGGTGCTACATATGACATATAACAGACAATCAACACAGGACGACATAAAGTGCAATGTGCAGACACATAAACAGATGCTATTTTCCATCTTGTTAGAATGGACCTAATAGTTAAATTTCAGACATTATTGCACACAGAAAGTTAAGTACATTTTGAAAATATTCATATCATGAACTTGATTTCTAAAACTGATAAAATAACAGCCTGAGATGTATTTTTTATGCCTCAGTGTTTCTACATTTGGCCCGCCTACATTTATGACATAGACATGTTATTCTAATAAATCAGCAAGACTGGAGAGTTACAGTCTAACAAATAAATCTGTAAGCTTAAGAAACTATATTGTATGTAATTGTTCCAGTTCAAAAACTTTACATTTTGTGTTAATTCAAAGAAAATGTCCTATTTTTTTTACTTTAGACCCACACTGAAAAAATAGGAAATTTTCTGTTTCTAATTTTCTGTTTTTGATGCTGTGTCTATTATTCTGGCATTATATGGCAGGCCAAGGTTTTTATTAAATGGCTGTAAGCATTACTGTGACTGAAACCTCTGGACCTTCAGTTTTGACTTTTATGATGTCACTCTTAAGGACTAAATATAGTTAAAATTTTACATTTATGTCTTATTTAATTTTAATTTTCACATTTTGCAGAGCCATGCAGTTGGCAAAATTAGAAACTTTGATGGGCTGGTTAGCCCCCAGGCAGTATATTTAACACCCCTGATCTTGTTGACCTACCCTGCACATTTATTTTTAAAAATTTGTTTCAAAGCACCCAGTAGATTGATCCAAATTTTCTGCTTTTTATTTTGCAGGCGAAATATACTTAAATAGACATTTTCAGAAGCTGCAAAGTTGTATTGTTTAGATGTGTGACAACCCTCCTATGTCTCCAAGTCTGTGGGTCCCCACATGCTAGTGACAAATAGATACCTATTGATCTTCTGTCTGATCTTTCTAAAGGGAATATAATTCATTCAAAATTCACACAGAGCATATTTTGATAAAGCAAAATCACTGCATATACGCTATAAAGACTGTGATTCATAAGAGATGGAGTTGACGTAAAGACAGACCTGCACACACTCCACATTTAGTCATTCAAACACCTTAATGTTCCACCATATGGAGCCCAAACATCTGTGCCGTGCTGCAGTATATCTCTGACTTGCAGCACTGTAATCTGAGCAATAAAGCGTTGATGAACTGCCCAACATGCCAGGATTCTGCCGCGGTGTTATGGATTTCCTGGAACCTGCAGTGTGACCAGGAATAATGATTTTGGATCCCGGCTTCATGCGTGGGATCTGGACAGGTTAGTGCTGCTTGTAGTTACACGGCCCTGTCTTTAACCCCCAGCAACCCTTCCCCCTGCAACCCCAGCTCGCCGCTTCCTCCCGTGCGTCTGTTTTCCGCCTCTCTGGGCCAGCAGAGCAGACGTCCGCTTGAGCCGGCTGAGCAAAGATAGCGTGACCAGGAGGAGGCTTAGTTTCACTTACTACCCCTGCCCTTTCCCCGCACATTTAATAAAGTGACTTTTTGTTGAACCTGAACTTTCCCTCATTGCATTCTGGGAGCTGCGTTTACCTTCAGTGAGGCAAATACACACTTATGTAGACATGTGCGTATGGACACACACACACACACACACACATATTCTCAGGGCAGATACAGCAATCAGCCTACGACTCTGTATCAGACTCAGACACACATCCCAAAGGCTTAGTTAGGATTAGACCACACACACACAAACACACACACACACACTGCAGATATTCACTCACATCCACACACACACAAACAGATGCTCGATTTAGACACACATCCTCTGTCATACTGTCTCTCTCTTTCACACACACACAAACACACAAACACACGCTGTTTCTCATTATCATGCATAGTGGTAGTGGCTACATTGATTTCCACTCTGTCTTAAACTTAGCCCACACAAAACGTGTGTGTGTGTGTGTGTGTGTGTGTGTGTGTGTGTGGTCAGCTTGGCAGAGCTTCTCCAGGCTGAGTGAAGATTATGGCTCAGAGATTTTTCACTTCTCCTCCTTTTTCATCCCTCCCTCCCTTCTCTTTCCCTCTATTATACCCCCCACATACACACTCTTACTCCCTCTCCCTGTCTCTTTATTGCTGTTCACTCCATCAATCTCTGTCTTTCCTTGAAAAAAAGAAAAAAACGAAAAGTGCCGTTAAGGAATTTCTAAGAGGCAACTAGAGGGAATGGAAGGAAGAGAGAGAAATAAAAAGACAGAAGGAGATGAATTGATAAGAGAGGCGAGGGAGGAGCACAAAGAGAGAACAGATAGGAGGAGGGATGGAGGGAGACAGGGGGAGGATAGAGGGAAAATGCAAGTGGGTAAATGACAAAGAAAGATGCCTAGGAAGATGAGAAAAGGTAGGGTTTCAGCCAAATTCTGAAGTTATTTTGCAAATAGGGAAGCTGTGACAAAATCCACTGAAAGGGATTGATGGATGAAGCAGAGGGAAAAAACACTCTATCGTCTCATCTCGCTGTGGTGCTTCTAATATCTGACGTCCAGCTTCTCAGACGTCAGATAATGCGGCTGGAAGCTTGAGTCGCTCCCTTCCAGTCAGAGGGGCTGTTCACATGAGATCTCTCAGGCATTATAGCTATATTATGGGATGTCTTAACCACTGGCGTTGCTCCACTCTAATTAACTACCTCACAGCGTATATCTGGCTCCTCACACATTTAGTTAATGGTTTGCAGCAAAGCATGAGCGATCCAATACCACAATTAGAAAGGTTTACTAACTATCTAGCATGAGATACCTGCAACATAATTACTTAAAGCTTAAATCCACAATAGCGAGACCCCTGTTTTTTTTTTTTTTTTTTCCATCACAGATTTAGGTAATGAATTTCAGAGTGGAATAAATGCAGTTAATCCACTAAATCACTGTCAGCTGAGCCTCAGGCTGTATAATTCAAGCATTTGAGCAGTGAATAATAAATGCTATACAGTATGGTGCAATTTTGCATTTACATACAACTTGGGCCAGGCAGTAAATCAGCTGTGTTTCTTGCATTAGATTGGGCTGAGTCAACAAGAAAGAGCCCCTCATTTAATTTTTGTGCATTTGACCCCTATAGATGAATATCACTCAGCTCTACAGCTTTGCTAAGTTTTTCAGCCTCTTTTATCCAGTTGTTTTGGTGCGATGGCACTTTTCACTTTGTCAGGTCAATCTTGTTACGCTCTTTAATCTGGGTTCAGGAGCACCAAAAGACAAAATCAGACAAAATTAGTGACTGAAAGGTCAACATATAGTGGTTAAAAGGTCAAATTATTCTCACAAGAGAAGAAAAAAGAGGCTACATGTAGGAAATGTATCAGTTAAATATATATAAATATATATATAATAAACTTCCAGTGTGACCGCTTGTCTAAGTAAACCCTTCTTTAATGTATATTTTGCTCTTATTCCTACCGTAACTCACATTATAAACAATATAATCAGTAAGACCTGAAACTAACCTTATCATAAAAAGTTGAAAGAATGCAGGTTAAAGGCACTTCTTTTCAAACCTGACAAATTTGTCCATCTTTTTTATACAGTCTGTGGTGTAAACTGGTAATCAATTCCTAACATTGTCAGCTACTTTCAAAGCCAGAAATTTTGCACCAATTAAGTGAGTCAGTTCAACCTAAAACTCTTTCAAATTAAATGTGATTAGAACTGAATTTGCTTGTTGTTGTCTTCTTCTGTTTTATGTATTAATTTCTGTCTTCCCTTGTTCTCACTTCTTGTTTTGCTTTGGTAATGCCTTTCCTTCTGTGTCTGCAGTGTTTTTGCTTCATTAGCTTCCTCTCCTTTGTGACCGCCTACCTGTTCCTCATTAGTTTCACCTGTCTTCAGTTGTTTTCACCTGTGTCCAATCAGCCCTTTGTGTACTCGCTTGACAGTTTGTTTGTTTGCTCTAGGTTCACCTTGCTTTTTTTTCACCTATACCCCATTTTTGTTCTGGTTTTCTCTGCGTGTGTTTTTTTTAATCAGTAAAGTCTACTTTGTTTTTATCCAACCCTCTCTCTAGGAGATCCAAAAACATAAGAAAATGTTAAATTTAGGTATTTAAATATGATGATCACCAGTTTGATCGTGCTATATCTAAAACACGGTTTCCATGCTTCTGAAAAGGAAAAAAGTGAACATAGCTGTGGGCTTGTGAAGTGTTTTTGTTCGCTACAGAAAAGCTGACATTTTGGAGGAATGGAAGTGGAGATGGAAGTGTTTTTTGGGGGGCGGGGGGTTGTCCATTGCATACAGCAGTCTATAACAGACTGATTGCATAATGAGGATTTAAAGGATTTTGTTTACAGTTTTTGGATAAAAGGTTGAAAAGATGTGTCCATGTTTAATAGGAACATTTTCATGTTGATTTTTTTTCACAATTCATATTCTCTGGGGTGTAAATGAAAATATCTATATTTTCTTAAACTGCAACTTGTGTGCAGGTATTTCCCTACAAACAGTTTTAATGCTCATTAATTAAAATGCTGTTTGTCTGACACAAACATACATTTTGAAAAAGACATTTCGTAGTTGTGTATTAGGGGGAGTTAATGCTCTAATTCTGTCTTGGCTAACGACAGCCAGTTGCTTTCAGAGTCACAGTAATAGCTGGAGATGGAGAGATGTATTGGACAGATGGAAATGTTTGCTGTTGGTTAGTTACAGTTTGTAATTTGCCTAAAATCACAAACTGTTCATGAAATGTGTTAATTAGTAAGCTTGAGGTGTGTTCTTGAGGTTATTGTTGGTTATGAGTTCGAAGAAAGGATTCTAACTGAACCTGTTATAAATTCTGGGAATGAGAAATAGGATGACAAAGGGAAAGGGCAGATGATTATTCAGGTTTTCACACAGAGTTGGTGAGAAACAGATCAACTAAAAGGACTGATGTAAACCCAGCAAAGTGCCGTTGGACCGTTTCATCACTTTCCTGACTGGATTTTTTTCATCATGTAAAACGTAGGCATTCACTGGAGAAGTGGAGGAAAAAAGAAAACATGTATTTGTTCATTTCTACTCAGGAATTGTGAACAGAAAACAAAGTACCAAAGGAAAAAAGGTTATCAGCCCTCTAAGTCCAAAGCAAAGGACCTTGGCAGAGGTGAAACGAAATAATCTAACTACAAAGAAACAGAAAAACGGTGCATCACTTCACACAAGGAAGCCAGAGTGTTACCCACTGCAGAAGCTATTTACAACAACCACATTTAACAATAATAATGATTGTTAATAAACTTTAAAATATATTTATATGGATAATAAGTACCCAAGCAGGAAAGCAAACAGGAACAATTATCAGCGATGTCTGGCATATGAAATGACCTGTTTTGTTCGACTTGATGCTCTAAAAACAAATGTATGTATGGTTTTAAGTATGTGTTACATCAGCACATTTTCACTGCACATTCTTCCTTTATAGAAACCTTTGTGATGATACAAAGCTACTCAAATATAGGACCCTTAAATCTAACTTTAAGGTGTGAATGGTAACAATGTAGGATCAAGTGAATGAGGCTCCAGTTTCACAGGCTTAGAGACTGACCTGCAACCCACTAGCAACCACCGGCTGCGAGTTGTAAGTATTGATTGATGGTTGATGGCAGTTGCTGGGAAAGTCACTAATAAAGAAAGTGAATACTCCTCTCCTCCAGCAACCATCTGTTGCTAGGGAAAAAGATGTATTCCCCTGCTGTGTGGTAATAACCTACTCGTGATCGCTTTGGGCACCAGCATAGTGCTGTGTTCATAGTTTTAAAAATTGTCAGGCTTGTCAACAAATGCTGTCAAAAGTTGCAGCTTGTGAAAAACAATTGTTATTTTAAGGGCAAACTTCTCCATATAGAGCAATCTTTCAAGTTTTAATAGTACTCAACTAGTAGTCACCGAGTATTCTCAGTCAAATAAGAAAAACTACAGGCAACCGTGGCAGTCAGCTTACAACCAAAGCAATCACTAGTAGGTTTATGGTACAAGCAATTTTACCTAGCAACGGCAAGCAACTTCCAGCAAACACCACCAACCAATCAGAAAAGGTACATTTTTGGTGTTTTTATTACATCCAATCTGGCAAACAACTCTTGAGTAATGAGTAATGTGTACGAGATGCTGTTTTCATTATAGTTGCCATCTACAATCTTGATAGGATTACCTTAACTTATAGTATAGCCACAGTAGCTTTATCTGCTCTAAGCTTCAGGTTTCAGGGAGTTTTATTACATACCAAACAGCCTCTAACATGTATTTGTGAGAGGCGCTTATTTGCTTATGCATCAGCTCTCCC
The DNA here is from genome assembly GCF_900408965.1 of Simochromis diagramma. Taxonomy (NCBI): domain Eukaryota; kingdom Metazoa; phylum Chordata; class Actinopteri; order Cichliformes; family Cichlidae; genus Simochromis; species Simochromis diagramma. The sequence goes on along the minus strand of NW_024386892.1, from coordinate 6,847,720 downwards.
ATGCTGCTTACTTGTTCTTTCATATGTTCTGCTCTGTATGTCTTTACCCCCTAAATGTGGAAATTATATGTTGTCAGTATAGCAGCGTTGAACTGACAAATGCAAAGTACAACCTTGCTGCGTCCTGCCTCAATCCCTCTTGTCTCTTGTCTGCACCAGCCATAACTAATTTTTTCCCTTCTCAGCTAATCCCTGTGCATCTTTTTTTTTTTAACTTGTTCACCTTCTATCACTCATTTCCCTGCCTCTATATCTTCCTCCATCGTCTCACTTTCGCCCTCATCCCTCCGTTTCTCTCTCTTTCTTCTGTCTTCTCATCCGTCTCCCGCCTCACCACTTCCCTCCTCTACTCCCATTTCTCTGCCGTCTTCATATCTATCTCGCTCTCTGTCAGGGGTAGAGGAGGCAGAGTATCATTTAGAGAAGATAGCTTTGGCAGACATGCTGATGCACTCGTGCACAAATACACACACTCACACACATACGCAAGTTAGCTCGGCTATCCATTGTCGTGTTTTGGTGTGCAGCTGCTAAACTAGATGTTATAAAGTGCAACTGGTGCTCTGTTTGGGGAGAGCTTGAGAGTTAGAAAGAATTGAGAAAGGATGAGGAGAAAGAGGGAAGGAAGTAGGAGAAGACGGGGGAACGGTGGATAGAAAGAGAGAGATGAGGCGGGGGAGATGGAAACAGGAATGAAACACAGGAAAAAGCGAGGTGGGGGGAAAAGCAATCCTGTTGGCGCTGATAGATTTCTGGGAGAACAATGTTATCTCTGTCTCCCTCTCCACACACACACACACACACACACGTACAAACACACACACACACAGATACACACTCAAATGTGCACATCTTGTAATAGAGAGAGCTAACAAATCTTTGTGGAGAAGTACATGTATCCGCAGCCTTTATTTTACAACCAAGAAACACTCCAAAGGCGGCGCGACAGACTTACAAAGAACTCGAACCGGCCCGAAATAGAAACACAGTGGAACTCGTTGCCGCATACAAATCTGTGTTGCGTGCGCGTGTGTGTGTATGTGTGTGTGTCTGCCTGTGTGTTTCTGCATGAGTGAGTGTGCGTGCTGGCTATGGATTCGCAATGTTGGTTTATTTACATTCCACGCTGCATGGGGGCGCGTGGTGAGGAAAGAGGTAAACCGAGGGAAGCCGGAAATAGCGGCGTTAGAAAATCTGAGACAGGTGAGATTCAAGCTGCGGCGAAAGAGTGGCAAAGAGGAAATGTTTGAGAGATATCTGATTCATTGAGATGATCATCTTGTGGTTGGAGTCACCTTTAACCGCAGTGACTTGGAGGTTAAAAGGAATTGGAAATCTATATTTTGAACAGCAAATGCTAATCCTCTGTGGGTTTGAGTGTCTGGAGCTGAGAGAGCAGCTTTGATTCACAGCAGTTACGGAACAGAAACTTCTCAGACTATTTCTGCAATATAACTGACTTCTTCACAGTTCATCTGCAAGTTTTAGAAGTGAAAGATTTTCAGTTCATTAGAACTTTTAATTACGCTGTCCTCTTGCTGAGACCTAAAATTTGGCTTGGGTATTTGGAAAAGCACGGGTTTGAGGATTGGAGGGTGGTGCTGGGCCGCATACAGGAGCTGATCTCCAGTGGAAACCCGTGAAGCTCCGAGCACACTGTCTGTTTTTGTTCTGATGTTTTTGTGCTGATGTCCATGCCACATGTTGTGACCGTGTGTAACTTTACATTGTCTGCAGGGCAGAAGGGAACACATTTTGGAAATTGACTTGTTGCAGTGGTGGCGTCTTGTTACAGTACCACACTGGAGTTCAGTGAGCTCTATGGAATGAACTATTTTTTCATGCGATGATTAATTTTATACACCTGTGGCAACAAGACCTAAAACACCTGAACTCAAAGACAAAGAGGTGTGGCTTAACACTTTTGTCCATATAGTCGCAGGTTTGTCAGAGATACTTAGTGACTCTTTTTTTGTGATATTTATTTTTCCTCTTGCTAATTTAATGAAATTCTCATTCCCTTTTATTTACCTTTATTTTAGGCAACAAAATATACTGTTAAAATTTGCATTTTGGGTTACAGTATGAGCCTTTGCAACACTAACCTGGCACGTTGACGAATGTCAACTCTGGAGTGACCAACCTGTCTCACTGATGTCATAACCTGATACATCAGACTCTGTCGCTAAAGGACATGTTGTGCATAAACGAGTCACGCCATCAGCTGTGACAAAACATTCTTAATTGATGGCTCGAATGAGAACAGCCTGGCTGAACACACAGACTGTTTACCTGTCTGCAATCTAAGTCAGTCCCAGTGTGACTGAACTATGCAGGTCAGATAGAAACTAAACTGTACATGTTCATGTGCAGATATCTGTTCATAGAGATTAGTGATTATATGCCACTATTTAAAGTGTTATAAGCTTGTTCTGACAAGTGTTGTCAGGTAAACAATAACTGCCATCATCGTCCAGTAACGACTGATTACTAATCCTTTTTTATGATCATTTTCATAATACATATGTGTTCTTTTTTGTGGATTTTTTTTTTAACAAAAAGGTATTATAGAGTTTCATTTATGCATTATAAAATCTAACTGTAAATCAATTCTTAATTATGACAGTATCTGACCATTTTGGCATTTCATCTGGCACAGTTGTAGACAGACACAACACAGACCATGTGTAATCTATTTACACTCTGTGCTGAGGCGTGCTATGTCCTATAGCATTGCATTTTGTGCAACATAATAACTTGACTTCAGCTCTCGCCAAAACCTAGAGCACCCGAGGAGTCCAAACATATGCAGGTCGAGTGAAGAGGAAGCTCTAAATTGTTCATTAAATGTGTTTGTTCATGCACTGAGACAGCAACGAGAAAGGTGAACTAAAAAGTCACACTGGCCTGAAAAACAAACACAGTCACACTCAGTTCCTAGTTGCATACAAATGTGCAGAAGCTTTCAGCACCTGTTTATCTGAACTCCCCTCTACAAGGAGATTAATGGGTAACTGTAACCTCCAAGCAATTATCAGCTTGGGGGTTTTGTCAGTTAAAATTCAGGTTAGAGTTAGGCACAAGTGGCCATTGTCATATACCTTTAGATTACCTGTTAACTGTAATTTCAGGGGTATTTATTCCATATTTCTGAAAGATTCATGTCCACCTGTGCCAGAAAAACCACTGTCCCACACACAAAAAACATAAGTAGAAATTCTCTTGAAGCAATATAGCGAAGGAGCAACAAAGCCAGCTGAGAATTCGAGGGTTCAGCTTTCATTGCTACGGTCGACCACGAGGCAGTGAACCAGAAGGCAGGAAATGGAGACGCTTTTCCACAGTGCAGCACCACCAATCATGTGGCATTTTACACTTGTCACAGACGGTCACAAAGTGGCGGCTGGTGTGTGAAACATTTGCCGAGTTCAGCTTGCGAGTGTGTACACAGCGTGTGGAAGTGCAAAGCGAATGTGCTGCGTCGTGATTTTTTTTTTTTAATAAATGTGCCCTTTTGTCTGTGCGAAACTGTCAGAATTAGATTAGTTTTCCACAGCAAGCATGGCCTTTACACATATACAAACACACTCGAAGATACACATAGACAACTGGGCCCTCATTCACGCACACCAAGAAGACAAAGAAGGACACACACACACACACAGACACACACGGACATTCAGGGATAGACTCTGTGTGTGAGGCCAATTCATTTTGCCACAAGTGGTCCCAGATTGGATCTGGTCAGAGTCCCATTACGCCTCACCTTGTCTGACCTTAAGCTGCCCGACCCCATCCCCCCCCCAACACGCACACACACACTTACAACACACACACACACGTATACGCACAGTCAAATGCACTCTCACACACGCAGGTAGCATCACAAAGACACAGGTCAGGTCATCAGTGCAGACACACACAGACAGACATACCGAGAGTGTTATTGATTGTAACGTTATCTAGATGGGATCATTCCTATTGATTTAGAAAGACGGGTCATTCTGATCAATGCTATCTGCTCATCTGCAGTGTCATTAGAGCAGACCCTGAGTGCCAAAATATCTGGCTATCTTCTTTTCCTCTTAGAAAAGAAGAAGAAATTACTTGTTTGATCTCAGGTATCAACAGCGGCCGATGCTGCCGACGTGCCCCAGAGCAAGGGCATCTATATGTCATCTGGGTTTATCTGTGTTTACACCCTCCGCTCTGCTACAAAGGAGCTGTACTGGACATTAGCTAACAGCTAGTAAAGAGAGATAACAAGAGGAGTGGTTCATAGCACAGCTTCTGTTCTTAATAGACACTTAGAAACCTTCAACGAGTATTTTTGAAATATTCTCGTTTATGCTCGGGACTGAAAACGAAATGGAAAGGAGTAGTAGTAGTGTCCTCGTTCAAGGACTGTAGACAGGAAAAATATTATTTATACCTGGTAAATATCCTTTCTGTGCTTAGTGAAGAAAATCAGTCAAAATCAGTCCTTATACCTTCACTGAAATATGTTTTCATATATTAAAAAATATATCCTAAATACCATGTTCCATTTATTCAGACTGAGAATAATATCAAAATAATCCTTAATTATTTCAATCAGGCACCGGATGCAGCCCTTCAGTTCCTCCTCAATATAAAAGTTTACATTATCTGCAGGGCAGAAGGGGAAAATTATTATGTAGCTCCTCCCACTGTACACCAGCTTTCTTGTCATTGGCTGATCTTCACAAACAGAAGGACAGAACAACTGGTAGAAGGACCTCTGTGCTCAAAGCCAGCGCTGAGTGCAAGAGATATCTCCCCTCTATGACATCATCCAAAAAGACAAAAACAAAAAAACTGCAGAAAACAGTGTTTCATCCACATTATTACATTTGCAGCTTTAATATCATGATCAGTGGAAGTCCACTCAGTCCTTTTGTCGCTCATATTTCTGAGCTATCTTTAAGCATCATAAAGACCAGAAGGATTAGCACTGGCGGTAGATGTGGGCAGCAGAATGGCAGATGTCCCTAATGGCAACCTCCATGGTTCAAGCCCCACATCCTAATGCTGGCAGCACTAATGTTTGCAGACTGTCAGCAGAATTTTAAGTGCTTAGGTTAGTATGCTTTCTGTTTCCAAAAGCCTTAAAAATGTTAAGCTGTGTTGGTTTTCTCATGTCTGAGCTACTTGTTTAGTTGCTTGTGAATAACACAAAAGAAGCCAGAAGTGATGATTAACTGCCAGAAATGCGGCCCATATAGTGACCTATATTCAGTGCCGATAACACCAATTATTGGCCATGGAAAGCATCTCAAACACATCAACATGGCCCACTAAAAGGACATCTTCCATTTCATTATCTTGTAGTGTTTCACTGGAATACAAATAAATATACATTTTCGTGAGATTAGCAAAATCAGGGGAATCACGTGTTTTAAACTCAGATGCTTTGAGTGATCTTTTGGAAGGCCAGCAGCACTTAACAGACAATATCGGGATGTCTTAATTGGATGAAAGCAAAAGTAATTATGCAAAAAGCAGATGATGACCAGATAGGAAAAAAATAATCAGAGGCCACACAGTATCATTGCTTTCTACAGTCTTTGTTTGCTTCAGTGCTTCCTACTTATTATCTTAAATGTGTTTATACCAAATGTAAAAACAGTTTTAAAAAGTTGTTAAATACAGATCATCAAATAGAGAATCTTATTACACGAAAGAAACCGCTTATCCCAAAGCACACTCCAAATAGTCTCACCATTATTAGTTTCCACAACATAAAACCACACAGCTCGTACAGTGTTCGCCTGGAAAATGGTGGAGAATTAAAATGCAATCTGATTACATGTGCTCACAAAATTTTGTTGTCCACTACTACATGTAGGGAGAGTTTAAAAGAGCTGTGTTTCTGTGTGTTAGTCGACTCTCTGACAGACATATTTTTGTGGAGAGATGTTTTTGACAGGAGACTTCTGGAGAGGACATGATTGATATCGGGTCTCTGGCTGGGTCACGGTGACATGTGCTGTTGGTGCTGCATTACCACATGTTTCTCAGAAAACTGGGATGATGGCTGAGGAAAAGTGTTTTTCCTCATCTATAGAAAACTCGAAGCAAATTTCCTGGAAGTGGTGATGTCTGCAAACCCTATTTGGTTTGTTTTTAAAACCTTGGATCAAAAAGAACATTTTCCATCACAGCTTGCATTCAGGGCTAAAGTTTAAATTTAGATTTTGACATATCTCAGCTGTAGTCTTCCACTGTGCGCATCCCTGGGGCAGTTATGACCAGATGTGCCCCTTTTGCCATATTTTTGCACCGCTGCTTCGCAAACTGGGCCCCAGCAGTTTCACTGAGGAGGTCAGTCCTTACATTAACCCACCTCTCCAGTGACAAATCATCCACTTAAATTTGAAACTGCATTTACATTTTTAATCCCAAAGCTTATCAGGTCTTATTACATTCACTTAAAAAATACTGTAAAAGTCAAACTTATACTATCAACGAATAACTTTGATGTTTTTGTACACTCCATAGTCTCTTCCCATCTAACCTGTTATAGCTCCCAATTTTTCCTATTCTCTATGTTTTGCTATGTTCTCTATATATAAATGTACACTTAAGAGCCACTTTATTAGGTACACATTGCTTGAGTAAAGCAAATTTAAACAGTTTGAGATGATCTAAACTTTGTGACACTGAGTATTCTCCTGCTTGAAGCAGCCATCAGAAGGTGGTCAGCAAAAATACTGAGGTAGGCTGGGAATTGAAATGATTCTCAGTTGGTGTTAAGGGGCAAAATGTGCCGAGAAAATATCCCTCACACCATTACACCACCAGCAGCAGCTTGAACTGTTGATACAAAGCTGGATGGGTCCATGCTTTCATGCTGTTTATGCCAAATCCTGAAAAACCAAAACTCATTAGACCAGGCAACATTCTTCCACTCTTATCTTGTCCACTTTTGGAGAGCCCGTGTGAACTGTAGCCTCTTCTGCATACTTCAGCTCAAATGAGTGGTTATTTGAGTTTCTGTTGCTTTCCTATCAGCTTGAAGCAATGTGGTTATTCTTCTCTCACCTCTGATATCAACAAGGCATTTTCACCCAGAGGACTGCTATTCACTGGATATTTTCTCTTTTTCCCACCATTCTCTGTAAACCCTAGAGATAGTTGTTTGGGAAATTCCCATCAGATCAGCAGTTTCTGAAATACGCACACTGTCCCGTCTGGCACCAACAACTGTGCCACACTCAGAGTTGCTTAAATCACCTTTCTTCCCCATTCCAATGCTTAATTTGAATTTCTGTAGGTCATCGTGACAAAAAGGCCATTGAGTGCATGTTTTAGTTTTGTGGCATGACTTCAGGGTATGGTTCACAATGATGCTTGCAATCAAATCTGCATGTTTGTACACATGTATTAATAAATGCATGTATGTTTGAATGTGCATTTTTTTATGTGAAGAAGATTTAAGAAGGAAGGAGATTCAAAGGAAATCAGAATATTTGATCATAAATAAATGTAGAAATCATTAGATACAAATTTGACGACCGTGAAAGGTAATAAGCTGCACACCAGTTTAAACTCCAAAGCAAAATCCTACCTAAATAATCCTACTTAAGTAATTGTCTAAAAGCTTAAACATCCAAATATGCTTAAGACAGCAAAGCACAAGTATTCCTTATGCAGATTCCTATTCACTACATGATTAAATCATAGTATTGAGTCATGAATGTGCACATCTCTTTGATGTTATAGCTGGAGTTCATTTTACTTTGGTGGGTGTTATATATATACTAAAAAAAAGCATCACTTATTAGGACATTTATATTTTAAAATGGTAAATATGTGAACTGGGGTTGATGCCACCAAATAACCCCCACCCCCTGGGCGCATTTAGTGACACATTAACACACACATGCGCTTCTGTAACGATAAATACTTAAAGTCAGTAATTAAATGTTAAAAGATCTTCTTCTAAAATGCTTTAAATGTTCCATTCACTCATGTATTTGCAGTTTCAGTGGTACAACCAGACATCACTGCAGTGATTTCCACTTGATTATCAGTTTTTACTAACTTAGCCCGGCATCACTCCCTGACCTCCAGGTGTCTTTAGTCTGAAACGTTCCCTTGAGTATCGACAAAAATGTTTCAGGATTTATCTCATCTTCCTGCGGCTGCGAGGACACGAGGTTCACACAATGACAGGAGTGAATACCCTCTCTGTTCACGCACACAGTCTCGCTCTATCTCTCTCCCCATCTCATACACACACATTGTAGAGTCGCCTCCAGTCAAGCGTGTCTTATTGGCCTTCTGTTTGACTTCCTACTCGGCTCGGTGTGTGCGTGAGTCTGTGTGGCGGTGTGAGCGATCCAGATGGAGATGGGTTTATAATCACGGGACAGTTGTTGTTTTTATTATTATTTTATCGTTGTTTTTACTGCTCACTAAACTAAGGGAGAAGAGCACAGAGGAGAGGAGAGGAGGGGGAGAACTGAATGCAGGAAAGGATGAATAGAAAGCAGGATTAAAAAAAGCAAAGGAAATAAAATGAGAGAAAAGGAGAATAAACGGGAAAAGATGATGAGAGGAGGAAGGGATATGGAGGAGAGATTGCAGGAGAAGTGTTGGAAGAAGAAGAATCTGAAGGAGAAGAGGGTAGGGAAATAAAGGATGGCAGAGAAGAAAGGAAAACAAGGAGTGTAAAGGTAACAATGGGAGAGGCAGAGAGGAAGCAGGTGAAAGAGGAGAGAAAAGGCAGATAAGAGAAGCGGCATATAATGATGAAAGGTGAGCAGAGAGGAGAAACAGATCAGTTGAAAGCAAGGTTGGAAATGCTTCATCGGAGAGGAGAGGAACAGGTAGAACAAGCTTAAACATGGGTAAATATAAGGAGTAAAAAGATGAGCAGAAGGCAAATTTGCAAAGATTGGGTTTAAACAAGAGAACAAAAAGTGCTGAGGAGTGAAAACAGAAAAAGGAGTAAAAGAAGAACAAAATGAGGGAGAAGTGAGTCGAGATTGATGTAGTGGAGAAATGAAAAGCAGAGGTGAGGAGGAAATGAGAAAAAAGGGTGTAAGATTAGTACATAAGTATAAATGACGGAGGGAGGACACAGATAAGAGGGTGACAAAACCCAAAAAGCCCTGTTAAAACCAAGAGAACAGTAAAGCGAAAGAGAAGAGAGCAAGCAAAGTGCAGAGACATGCAGGAAAAACAAGAGAGAGCAGAGAAGCATCAAAGGTGAGGGCAGAAGCAGCTGAGGAAAAAGCAGCCGCCAGGTTACAAACAAGGGAGGGAAAAAAGAGAGAATGTGGAGAGAGCAAAGGATGAGTCCAGGTTAAGAAGAGGAGGAAGAAATGGTAGCATAAATAGTACATTCCTATCCCATTCAACTAAAGTGGTGCTTGAATCTAAAGGTGTACTCACGCTACCCAAACACGACTATCGCCACTCCCTCACTGGCCCTCACAGACACTGTAATTAATGTTCCAGGCTCGAATTTGCTTCAGTGGTCACTCCCTATATTTTACTTTATCCCTTTTCTCCCAGTTTCCATATCTTCATTACTCTCTATCTCACATAGAGGGATGCTTGTTGTTAAGGTTCATGATTTTATGGATTTTGTGCCTTAATTGGGGCCATTTTTGGACCTGTGTGTGATTTATAGATCTACTATTTAATCAACACACCAATTTTCAGCTGAGCTTCATGAATGCAGCTGAGGAAGCACTGGAGTTGCCCAGGTCCACCCTAACTATGCCCCCGCTTCTCTTATTTATTCTGATTGGTTGCTGAACACTGGTTGTGTGAATATAATCCTGGAGAAGGTGGAGAATGGTGGAGAGCAACTTGCCTCCTCCCTAATTTTCTTCAAAAACATATTTATCCTTTGGTTGTTTTTACAGCTTTGTTTATTAAGTATACGTTGAGTTGGGAGTTACCAGCACGTCCCGAGACAAGCCAAAGCCATAGCATGGCTGGTTTGTTGTTTCCTTCCTCGTTGGTTAGTTTAACCCAGGGTTCCCATCTATTTCTATTTCCATTTGTTCTTTGTAAGTATTATACATCATTAAAAGCTTGTTGAAGAACAGCAGCATTGTTGTATCTGGTATGTTTTGTTTCTTTCAGCCATGAATTTAGGAGCTGTAACACAAACTAACTGGACTTTGGGGTTCAAACGTGCTTGGACACAATACAGATCACCAAGCATGAGTACATCTTTATCTTTGTCTTCATATGACATACCGTCACTGGAATGTTTTGGGGGGCAACCCAAAGAAGAAACTCTTTCTGGAGTAGCACCAATAGCTGAGTTTATTAGCGGAATTTCCAATTTACCAGTAAGTCCTATGATTTTGTTTACTTCCACGCCTCTGCCTGCCTTCAAATAAACAACTTGTCCTTGGAGAGTCCACACCTCTGGGACTTGGTCACTTTTTTACTGAAGTTTCTGTAAAAAATTTAATTTGTGCACATGATATGCGGGCAAAATGTTAAAAATCAACAAGGAGTCCTACAGCAATGAGTACTGTTAAGGTGGCTACTTGCAGTTTTAGGGCATGTGCATATTTTGAAGAATGACTGAAGGATTTATGCATGAGTTCAGAGGAAAAGTGTTTTTGAAACAAGGGGAGAAAATGAGAGGAAACATGAAGAAAGGGAGAGAAAAAACAACACGAGTGAAGACAAAAAAAATGAGTGTGCAAATGTTTTTTCAGACTAGGGGAACGGACTGAAAGATGAGAAGAGACAAGCGAAAGAAGTGAAAAGCAGGACGTGCAAACTTCTCATAGCAACCAAACATTACCTCATTTCAGCGTTTCTTTCTTACTTTTCTCCATCTGCTTTCATTTCCTCTGTCACTTTATCTCTCTCTCTTCGTCCCTCCCACGACATTTGCAGGGTTCATCCAAGTCGCGTTGACGCCCACTCACCTCCAACATGCTACCTCAGTTTCCATGGTAATCGAGTAACGGCCATGCTACATAAATATATACTTTAACATTCAGCACTCCACAACTCATTAAGAACATCTTCGGATGAAAAATTAATCTCTCAGGGTGTTTTTCTTCTTAAAGGGCCACATCGGCTAAATTAAAAGGACTGACAGCACAAAAACCTGTAAGGTCAATGGAAAGGAATGTGACCGGGTCAAGTCATGCAGAATGAACTCGCCATCTTCCGCAGAAGCATTTAATGAAGGCGGAGAATAAAGTCCAGCAATACAGGTTGACACATGTGAAGCAATCCTCTTCTCTGAAATTCACCCTGATAACAGTTATGTGAAAATAAGCCTTTCACGTGTAATTAATATATCACAAACATCGCAGACGGCAGATCAAGCTCTGCAGGCCCCCCGCTGATTATTCCTACACATGATGTTCCTCGTGCTACATGAGCTTTGCCAGGCACCTCTTTTGAGGAAGCCACTCTAATGCCAACATTTCACGTAAATCATGAAGTGTTGGCAAATTATTATTTCCACTTTTGTGTTTTACAAACCTAGCCTTGAGTGTCCAAACCACAAACAAGCAAGTGCACGCTCTTCAAGCAAATCAGAAAGCCCTTTGAGGTACATTCAATTTTAACCCAAGTACCACAAAACAAGTAACTCCAACCTCTTAGGCTGGCAACACAGAGAAATGAAACAGTGCAGGCAGCTCTAAATCACAGCTACTACTAATGACAAATTGGCAGCCTTTCTGAGCCAGCTGCTGCAGTAAGCTGGAGTGTGGTTGGGGCACAGGAAAAGGGCACCGGTCAAATCAGGGATGGTGGAAGGTAGAAGGGTGAAGCACTTAAGAATTGGAGGGTGGGATAAGGTCCAAACGTAGGCACCAATCAGATGCGTGGGTCTACACATGGTAATCGGTATACAACAAAGTTAAACCAAAACCAAGGGGAACGAGTGCAGCAACCCTGGGCTACAAAACACATCTATACTACTTCTCTTCTCTTCAAACTGAAACTTGAAACTGAACCAATCCTTTTCATCTATGACCTGTTTCAAGTCATCTGAATTTTGCTTTGAGCTGAAGTGACCATACCCTAGCACACTTCTTTTCTCTACAAGTAGTGCTAATAAAAAAAAAATAAGCAAAATGGAAAATTAGAAGTTGTGTTGTGAAAAACTCTGAAGTGTCATCTTACTGGACTTTCTAGCAAGATTGTATACAAGAATTGTTTTATACTATCCCTTTGCTGACGAGAACTAAATAAAAGCAATTATTCTTGACTGAGAACAATAAGAGACATGAAAATTAATCCATGATGGGGGAGGCTCAAACTAGTGACATTAGGGGGTGTAGGCGATGCCTGTGACAGTACAGGCAACAATAAGAGCAGCTATAAAGAAAATTAATGTGTGTTTAAATTAAACAGGTAACAGCTGGTAATCCGGTTGTTCAGTCTGACGTCACTAGCCGTGTCTGGACCTAAACTCCGCTGCAGGTACATATATCAGACGATCACTATGGCATTACTGAGAGTTGAAAAACTGTCTAAAGTCTTTCATCTTTAATAAAATGATCAGCGTTCTGCTCTACCAGGTGTAACAACTGAGTTTAACATCCAGGCATCCATGAAAACGGAATTTATGACATTTAACGGAGTTAGAAGTTAGCAGGGAGTTAGCTCGCTAGCTTCTATCTAAATATAGCATGTCCTGACTGCGGGGTTTTGGAAACAAATTAAAATGTACAGCTCTGTTATCACTTCCAGCATAAATGAAGACAGAAAACTAAACAGCAGTGACTTTTGTAGGGTTACTGAAGTTGGGCTAGCTGGTATATAAAGATGTGCTACGTGACTGCTAGCGACACAGCTATGTTAGCATAATATAAACAAGCTAACTTTTTTTCCACTCGATAAAAGTTAACGTGAGTGTTCTCGGTGGTCAGGAACAAATGTAATCGCATGGCAGGATGCTGTAAAAGGACCAAACTTCAGCCAGGAGAACAACTGAGATAATCCATCCACAATATGAGGTTAGTCATTCATATACTGCTGCATGGGCTCCCATATGGAAAAGATATATATAAATCTTATAAAGTTTGTATCTGTCTTGTGTGAAACTTGTATGAAAAGCATACAAGAGTGAAAACAGATATAAGATCCCTTGAAAAATTATATAATGAAACTTGTATGTTTTGGATACTTACTAAAACAATGTATGAAAGTAATGCGAAAGTGGCCACTTTCATGAGTAAATCATGTAAGCCTTATATGATTTACTCATGAAAGTGGCCACTTTCATGAGTAATCACATATAAGTTTTTACTATTTCTTTTCCGTATGGGCTGGGCTGTAGTTACATCCTAAGGTTTTAAAAACTGAGCTTAAATAAATGATTAGCGGTAATAAAAGCCGAGGGAGGTCACTGACTGTTTTAGGAGCTTTTTGAGATCAAATAGAAGAAAATACATAACATTAAACATGTTAACAACACAAAAGCCATATTAAACACAGACTACTTTAGGCCCGGAAGTAGGATTCGTCGCGTCATCACTGAACAACCGGATAGTCATCTGGGTAGATGGGAGGACTTTGGGTGGCAACCACTTTGTAATCCAGTATAATGGTACAAATGCACACAAGGATAAATGTATAGTAGTGTTTGCAGAATCTGAGATCTATAATAATCAATAAATAGAAATATGATCCACAACTAGTAGCTATCAGAGAGACCCCCTCTCCAGACCCACATCTCTTCCACTACCTCTAAAATCTCAGTGGATTTCTCCAGATGTTTCCCCTTGTCTTTCTACAAAGCATGCTCCTGAAGATTGTGCTCTTCATTCATTCATAGTTCAGTGGGAACCTACTTTAGTTACAGTGTGTGGATGGAACAACACCATATATGCTTGAATCTCTGCAGTTGGCTACATGTAGAGAGGCTCCAGCTTTATTTGAAGGGAAGGATTTAATGGGGATGAGATTAGATTCACCAACATTTCATAGAACATTTCAAAGTTTGTGGACTTTGCAAATCATGTCTTTCCAAAGTTGATCTGTCACAGAGTGTCTTGGATTGTAAGCTAAAACATATTAAAACCAAGAGATGGAAAACTAACAACAAAATGTTTTAAGAAAATAGAAGAAAATAGAAACTTCTTTCACTTTTTTGTGTTTTTCTATGTGCACTACCATCAAAGTTGGATCATGTTTATACAATAAGGATGCTGTAATCACAGGTGTTGCTGCTTCTTTAGAGATGCACATTTACGCACCCCAAGCATGGATTTCCACTTTGTGTGAAATGCTGCATTTTATTTTTAGCAGGAGGAAGACAACTTGCTCCGCAACAGTGCACTTGTTGTGCTTTAGTACATTGTGTAATCAGAATCAGAATCAGAATACTTTATTGATCCCTGGGAGAAATTATTTTTTTGTTACAGTGCTCCATTATAAACCAACATAAACCAACATTAACAAGACAGACAATACGCTAACTAAGAATAACTACCCTTTAGTGGTTTTTCATTGCAAAACACTCACCTGTTTTTACTTAATCAAAAATTTACAGCATGTAATTCTTGGCAAAACTGTAACTTAAACTCAAAATTTCGCTCATACTTTACACACACCTGATCAATAAAAGCCACTATATTAAATAATTGCGTATTTGTGAATCTCTCTTGAGAAACTAGTGGTTCAAAGCTGCATTTTTATCAATTTTTCATTTTTTCCAACTTGTGTCTTTTTAATAAGACAAATTCCTTTAGTTAATTCAATGTCGTAATCAGAAGATGTAATTCAAAATTGAGAAATGCAAGGTCTGCATCTTTTTTTTTTTTTAGCACCTGTGAAGCCTGCATTGACTGAGTCTGCTTTTGCTTCTGAAATACCAGCCACGTGTCTGAGAAATTATATTCATACAGACTGCAATCTCACAATGTGAAATGTTCTGTTAAATGGTGAAATTTGCTTATTTAAATTCCTGCACAGCCTATGGCTCATACACCGTTCAGATCAAATGAGTGTGTGCATGTAAACACGAAGGTGTATGAAAACCATATCACATGTCAGCACTTGGGAAATCTTCAGTTGGAACGATTTCAATCAAAATGAAAAAAACTGCGCACATGGAAACCGCTGGCAGCGATGCAGTTCATACATGTGATGCATCATTCATTCATTCAAAAAGAATCTAATTGTTGCCTCTGAACATAATCCAGCCCAAATGTGAAAAGAATTTAGTTACACGGGAATGCAATTTCAAGACGACAGACTGCATCTAAGGCAAAACAAAAAAGCTGGCATGTAAATTTTAACAGAAGCAGACAGAAACAAAGTTTCATCCTGAGGAGTTGTTGAAATAATTATTAGATATTTTAGCTGAGCGGGAATCAGCTTGGAAACTTCTTGATGTCCCACATGCACAAAAAAGCAAAAAAGCAGCAACTTGTTGGTTCGGACAAGTAGTCAGTAGTGCACACACATACTCGTACATACACTGCACTGTCACATAAACCCACTCATGCATGTAGAGCAAAAATACGTTCTCTCTCTCACACACACACACACACACACACTTGCACTCTATCTCTCCCTTTGGAGCAGATGGCTCCACAGTCATAGCTGATGTTTCACACATCAATGAAGCACACCATGTACTCACAACTACCGAATACACAAACTCACGCATCACACATACTCATGCCATGCAAGTCACAACAGCTGAACGCACTCACACAGATCATACTTGCACACGCAGACACATGTAACCCTTTGAAACCCAGATGAACTTGGAACGGTTAAACACACACATGCACGGACGCAGTCACACACACACACTCACACACGCACAAATCATGCACGCAGCGTCCTCCTCTGTGATAATTTATGGAGCGTGGAGCCACGTTGTTGGAGAATTAGCTCAAATCTTATAGCGCGCACACATAAAACACACAGGTTTAAAGCGTTAACAGCTGAGAGGCAGTGGGTTATGGTGTAGTATTGTCCTGGGTGTTGTTAGGCCTGATGTGAAATAGCCGATAGCACCAAAAGAGTATACTGCTCAATAACCCAGCGGCTCAAGGACATTATTGCTTTTATAAGATAGTCGGCAGCACCTGTGGTTTTAACTGAAAACACTCGGCACTAAATGCAGACTTCTGATGAAGAAAATAAAACAATCCAGAGTTAAGGAGCTATGCTGCTGGAGCTCCGGGGCAAAACGCTGTCACATCCTCAGCGGCAACTTCGGACAAAACAAAAAAACAAAGACTCAAAAGGAAGTTCATGTCAACCTTTTTTGCCAAGTGGGGTGCAGAAAAGAAGCGTTACTTAACTTCCGGGAATCAATGTTTCTATAGCAACATAACGCCGGCCTCGCTGATATTGGGAAAGGTGTGAAAAATTCCCCGACAGCTGGGCAATCATAAATTAATGTCACCGTGGTGTCGTTGTCATGCCAGCAAAAGCACACATTTAAAACACGAGCAGACACACGCATGATGAAGGACAGAAAATCGATATGCATGTACACCTGTTGAATGATTTCAAATGTTGCTTTAGGACCTTCATGGACGGCATGAATAGTAACACAGAGCGAAACACAGGCGGCAGGCCCAAATATCTTTGGCACCTTAAAGCAATTAAGGTACAGAAAAACATTTGATTCAAGGTGTTAGAGTGATTTGTTTTCCTTTGAAGAGGAGCGAAGTGGGTGATATCAGCATGCAATGTGAGATGTGTTTTCTCTCTGCAGCAGGGAAACGCTCACCTGTCGGACACAAAGGTGTCAAACATCTGAGGAAATTAGACTAAAATGCTGTTTATTATAAGCATTACACAAGGTTTGAATTTTGCATAATAGTTTCAGGTGTTTCTTACATGATAGATGCCTGTAATCAAGGTACTTTTATGCAATAAAGTTAGATGCCTGATATGCCTATGATCATTTTTTAGGGCTTTGGAACATTTTACCACAGTTTCAAAATATTTTTAAATACTCATTTGACTTGAGAAAATAATCTCACCAAAAGGTCAAATGTGATTAAAAGCTCCAGATGGACCTCATAGTGAGATTGTTTTCATAGCGGCTGTTTCCATGCGCAACATTGAACTTTGAACCTCAATTTTGAGCCAGCATGGGCACGATGTCCTTAAAGAGGTTGGAAAAAATTTAATTAAAGTCTTGCATTTTCATGACATCTGAGAAAGTCCATCTGCTGGCGATAATGATTGAAAGAACAAGAAGAGAGGGATGCTGCTATAGCTCACCTTGTTCAGCAGGCGACCCATGTTCCACCTTGCCGTATGGTGTCCTGAATTTGAGTGCTCTTTAAACCATTTCAGACATGTTGATCCTTTGGAGTCTTTCTCTCTCTACTGTCCTCATGAATAAAAGCTTAACATGCCCAAAAAATAATAAAATATTTCAAAAAGAAGTTACTGATCGGGGTGGATAAAAATGCATGCTGGTAATGTAGCATGGATAAAATAAAAACATGGTATAGTCAGCCTGGAGGTACAGAGCTAGGCTAGCTGTTTCGCTCCTAAGCTATGCTAATATATGCTAATATTTACTGGACAGATCCTCTCATCTCAACCTTTATCCAAAATGTTACTCGCTAGCCAGTTCTCAAGAAAGAGGTGTGGCAAGGCAAAAGAAGGAAGCCATTGTAGGGCTGGATTCAAACCTTTTTTAAACAATGGGAGATAAGTCTTGATCTGTACTCTCATTCAAGATGTATGCTCCTACATCTCTGTAGCTCTCTGGCAACGCAAGGAGATACACTATGTAAAATAAACCTATACAGAAGCTACGGAAACACACTCGCATGTTGCCATGGTGTCTTTGTAGTTGCCCAGTGGCAATAACACTAGCATGCTGCTTAGTTGAAAAGTTGGCTTGAACAGAAATAGAAACAACCACAGAGTTTAACATTAAGAGGAAGAAGCACAAAAAACATCAAAGATCAAAAAACCCTCTATGAGAAGCACTCACATCTCTACAAAACATTCTTTATGACCTCCATCTTCTCTTTAAGCTGACGGATCAACAACTGCACAAACATAAAGTAGACAACATCGCTGCTTGTTTGATATATTTCTGACACTTCTCTCTGGTGACAGTACACAGCTACAACATCTATATGTGGATTTACAAAGGTCTGTGTTGCACCTAAAGACTACCAATGCACTACCACGCCATGCCCATTTTTCCCCACCAGACCTGAGGACACCTACTCTACTGGGCATTTTAGCAGATGCTAATATGTGTCTGTCTGTCTGTCTGTGGACAGATGTCTTCACCACAGTAGCAACTCAGCCATGCAAAATGCACTCTTAAAACTTTACAGGTGTGTAGCTGTCATCAGATTGTGTCCAAAGATGGGTGATAACTGGATAACTGTACTGTATTGTAATGTAATTGATATGACCAACACTGAGAAAAGGTTATGTTGAGTAATTCAAACTGTTTAAGGTAACTTTTTGATCATGCTTTACAAAAAAAATGCTAAAAATATCGTTCGCTAAACGAGGAGTCAAGTTGAGTCATTTGAGTTGAGGGAAAGTCATCCATCCTACTGATCCCAACACTATTTTGGCGTCAGACTCTGCTGCCTATTTCTGCCCATGTCTCTCTCATGCAATTCTTTTGTGCTGGCGCAAACATATCGCTCTCATTTTCTGTGCACAGGCCATGTTATTTGAATTTTTAAAACCTCATCATTTCATGCAATTTCATCAGACCTGGCTGTGCTAAAGAACTTGAGGATAAAATTAGCTTGGGTATATGAGGATCCAAGGTGACTGGTGATAGTCATGTGTGGTTGTTTGCCAATTAAAACTCTTGATATAGCTTTCTATTCCTGGATTACGTGACGAACAGAGTTGAATACGTGCCTCTGAAATGCCACCGTTTGCTTGTGTGGGTAATTAAAGAACATTTTATTTATGGTACTCTGTTAGCAGTGGAAAGTTTACCTTATGTTTTCTTAGTTGGATATCATTTAACAAGTCTGAAAGCTCTAACTTGTTGAAGGTGCTATAACAGCTTCATTAGTTTGTCATCTATTTAATGAAGCACAATAATTAATGTGTTAGAAGTAAGTGATCGTCTTTTTTTCTTTGCTTTTTATGACAGTCTTTAATGAGAAATGTGGCTTCAGTGATGAAGTTAGTTAGAAAAGAGTTGGAAATAGGCCCTGTCAAGAAGATAACTTAACAATATATATATAAGAATATATATATATATATAAATAAATATATGAACTTCATTTCAACATGATTAAACATTAAAACCGCTGACAGCTGAAGTGAATAAAATTGATCATCTCATTACAACACAATCTTCTCCTGGGAAACCCTTAGTCCTGACATTCATGTGGCACATACCACCCAGCTAAGCATTTTTTCAGACCAGGCATGCCCCCCCATCTCCCCACTGTGAACAGATATTACAGTGTATGTTCAACTGTAGTACATTTCATCCTTTGTCCTGTTCTATCCAAATATTCAACACATTTCACCAAAAATGCACAGCTCAAACAGAACTCCTGCATTACTGATTAAGAGATAGAATGACAACTGAAGTGAAAGTTAGTTGCTTTAATAGTTAGTGGACTGAAAGAAGTACACCAATATAGAACCAAAAGTTAGGAAAATAACATTCAAATGAAACAGAATATATTTCTCCATCACATGACTTATGCCACTTCGATAACCTGCACAGTATCTGTTTATTTTTAAGATAGATATATCCAGATTTCAAACTGCTTCTCAGTACAGTGTAGTAATATTTTTAAAATAAACATCCTATTTCTATAAACTGTGCTGCCAGACTATGGGTTTAAAGCCCAGAGTTTTTGTCTGCATGGAGGATCCAAATGAAAAAAACAGCAGACAAACTTTGATGTCAATCTGTTTGAGACTTAATTTGAAGTTCCTAAAAATTGGTCTATTTAGCATGAGCCAGAAATAAAACCCAAACCTAACCCTAACTCTAACCTTAGATGGATCACCAGAGACCCCCTGGATGTAAAGAGGTTAATAGGGACTAAAGTCACAGCAGCTATTTTTTAATGAGTAGTAAGAGGTTAAGCAAAGGTTAGTTGCTTAATTTGTTTAATGTATTATTTGTCTTTTACTCTACTATATATTGTAAGATAAAGACACTACAATATTAGAAGGGGAACCATAAAACTATGACGAGCCCTTATGGGCAACAACTTAGAAATAGTGAGGAGGAAGAACTCTCTTTCAAACAGGAAGAGCCCAGGCGCAGGGAGGAGCGGCTGCAATAGCGCAAATGATTGGATTATGAGGGGAAACTGGAGATAAAGACAGCACGGAGAGACCACAAACAACAAACTAAACGTCATGTTTGCTAGATGATCTTTCTGTTGGATTTCACCGAACATCAACAGTGAGTCAAGGTTCAGACGATACTTAATTAACAACAACACATACGCAGCATTTAACAGAGATAACATTTCTCTCTTCCTTTGTTCTGTTCCTCTGTTTCCTGGCCAAATTAACAGGTCTTGGATCAGCCTATCTACTGAACCCACAGTCATTGATTTTCCACTTTCACTCACTATTCAGAACTAAAAAAACAACATTAGTATCTCCTAACCATGACCATAATTATCCTTGAAGTCAGTCAAGTGTTTATTATCGTCACCGTATCATCAAAAATCCCCTTACTTTGAAAACCTGTGATCTTTTTCTAGCCTAACCAAAGCTCAGTCACAGCAGGGTGAAATCACAAGACACAGTCGCAGTTTTTTTAGGACACTAAGAAATAACTTGTCGAGTTCTTAAGAAACACTGACAGATTCAGCAAGCAGAAATCCCCAAAAGATAAACACTCAGGCTTTGTTTTTCCTGTTGTTTTTTCCTCACTCTGTTTTTAGGAAATTTGGAAGATATAGCATTGCTGATAAAAGTGTTTGATAAGAAATCACTTCTTTATATCACTCAAGTTAATATAGAGCGTAAACACACACAAAAAGGGTGGTTGGGGGGGTGTTTGGAGGCGATGGTACAAAAATTTAATTAAGGGCTTTAATATTAATGCTTCATTACATGCTGGTGCAGTGTGCATGGACTTAAATCCACTTTAATTTTAACAACTTAGGCTGTGCATTGTTGCTTTTTTATTAAAAACACAATAACACAATCCACAGTGCTTTGGCTGCACAGCGCTCCACCGCTGCTGTGGGCTCTGTTGTGCTCTCTAGTTAATTGCACGCTAAGTCAAATGCATTGTTGATTTTCTGTTGTCCAGCCGGGCTCTCCTGAAGACTTATAACCCTATCATTTCACCATGACAAGCCATCGTCATTTATGATCAATGGCTGTTATTAAAAGTATTGACACAGGTGAAATATGATCTAACAGTCCTATCACATGATAGAGATGGAGTAGAGATTTAAAATGACTTCTTTATCAGCAGAACGCTGGCTTTTAATTGATTTGTAATGGCCAATGTACAGCTCCCATCAGCGCTTTTGCTGATAGAACATAAAATCAGCCATGTTTTGCCATGCCAGGGTTAAGCGTGAAACTTTTGATTGATTTAAAATGATAGACTAATTTTATTTCTTCTAAACCTTGCAGCAAGTGTTTTATGCCTAATGAGCTTACTGTAGTTCTGCCCTTACACAACCTCTTGACGTCTCATGTGATGTGTCTCTTTGAAGCCTGTTGGAATCTTTGGTGCATCTCTACAAGGACTCTCTGTAATTATGTTTGCCTGCAACAGTCAGCACGAATGAAGTACAAGGTTTAGTCTGAGTTAAGAGAACTAGAAAAAAAAGTCAAGACGCGTGTGACTCATCTGGTCGGGTCGAAGCATCCCACACAGTTTCATGACACCACAGTCGTTCTGAATAACTAATTTTCATTCAGGTTTTAATAAAATGCAGCGAGGGGTTTTTAATTTGTCTCTAAATGTTATCTGACTTTATTTTTAGATACTCCCCACTTCATTAACATAAGGAGGCTTGTGATAAGAAGATAAAGGTGAAATTTACACTACAAGATGTGCAGAAAACTGCGTGAAAATGATCCAAGTGCATGTGTTTGAAACAGAGTGCTGTTGTAAAAGCGCTGAAGTGGCGTGTCAAACTAAGGATAAATGCAAATGTAAAGAGAGAACACCTACCTGACTTTTTAACTGAACTCAATCAGTAAACACTTGAAAGGTTAAAAGGGAAAAAAAAATCTAATCCTGGGCATGTTTAAGCACGGACTCGGAGCCAGAGAAGCTCTTAGTGCAACAGACGGGGACCCGCACCAGCCTCCCCACCCCCATCTGGATCTTTCTGCCTCCAATACCGAGTCAATTAACCTAATGGAAGTGGCAATTAATTAACTCTACAAACACTATGATTAAGGAGCTGACAATCAAGTGAGTGGGAGTGGTTTAACTAATGATAATTTAGAGGTAATGATTTCCTGGACGTGTTTGTTGCAGGAAAGTTAAAACACTAATAGCTACACATCTGAACTCTGGATTAAACTGGATTTATGCCAATTAAATGTAGACAGAATCTAACTAACCTCCCGCCACCAAAAAGCCTCGAGTTCAAATACCAGAAAGACTCCAATAGTCTGGACGTCAAACACAGTTACACTTATGTGACTTTTTTCCCTTCTTTTCTGCAAACTCTGCATCTATAAAAGAAGTAACTGTTTGGTCTTACCGTGTTTCTTTGGCCATTGGTTCCTATTGGTCCTCTGAACACCCCCTTGATGCTCCTCAGCTGTCCGTCACGCAGGTGGGTGGAACTGATCACAATGTAGTAGCACGCCATTGGATATACTTCTCTTTCATGCAGTTAAATATCTATCTATAACTCTCTTGATCTATCTGGACTTTGCCAAAAAAAAACCCTTGAAAACTGCTTCCTCTCCTTCTTCTGATGTTGTACTACTCAACTCTCTCCGCACTTCATCTCCCCTCCTAGGTTTTATCAAGAAGAGGAGGGACAGAGGAAATAAAAAAGAAGAAAGGATGAGCGCAGTTTCCCTTCCCTCTGCTGCTCTGATTTATTCTCTCTCTTCTCTAAGTTTTTGCCAGTGACTCTTTAACTCTGCATTCTCCTGCTCATTTCCCCTCAGCTTCTGTCTCTTCTTAAATATTTCACCCTCTGCTCCCCTTTCTTTCCACTCTTATCCTCCTGTCCTTCTCTAAATGTTTTTTTAATTCTTCTCCCTTTCTTTTCTAAATTTGCCTTCCGCTAGATGCCCCTGTCTCCTCTTAAATATTTCTCTTTAAGTCTCCTTCTCTCCAGATGTTTTGCTCAAATCTTTCATTAATCAATCTTTCCCTGTCATTGACTCCCTCTCTCGCTCGCTCTCTCTCTCTTTTTCTCGCTGAGTCTAAATTTCTTCCCGAAATCTCAGCCGCTTATTGATCAGTCTTGCAGTTCCTTTAACTATCTCCCGTCCGTTCTCCTCACTCCACAATCTCTCTAGCCCCTTTTGTTTTCCCTCCCTCTTTGTCTCTGTATCTCTGTAAGTGGCTGGGAGGGATACTTTTTCCCCCTCCTGTTACTATCTCAGCATCTCCTCTGTCTCTGTCTTTGCCCCTCTTTTTGCTCTCTGCCTCCTTGTTAGTGTGGAGAAGAAGTACTCAGTCTTCTCCTCCCTCTCTTTCTCTTTCTGTCAGAGCAAGCGTGCAGCCTCCTCTCAGATGCTCCTCTCCTCTGCTGCGCTGCATGTGTTCACTCTCCTCCCTCCCTCTATCTCCCTCTCTCCGCTGATCTCTTGCTCTGTGGCCAGCAGAGTGGTTTGCTCCTCAGTTACCCGCGGTTACCATCTGCCCTTTTAACACATGGAGTGCTGACGCTTGCTCTCTACTCCCTCCCTCCCCATTTCTCTCCATCCATCCCTCCCTCCCTCCCAACATTTCCCTCCCTCTCTCTCTCTGCCTCTCCTCTTGCTGTCTTTCTTCTCTCTTTAATCATCTCCTTCTCTCCCTCCTTCTCGCGCTCTCTCAAGCCAAAGGAGACAAGCTCCACCTACTGGTAAGCAGGAAACGCACAGACAGGAAAGACGGAGGAATAGAGCTTAAAAGAAAGTGAAACAAATGAATGTGTTATTTTTTTCACCCTTAGTGCCTTTGAATTAACTGGGTGGATTAAAACTTGATAGTAAAACTGAACCATGTAGTGATTTAGTGTCTTTCTTAACATGCATGTCAGAGCAAAATCATCTTCCCCAGGGGAATTTTAATCATTATGAAAAAAAGAAAACCCACACAATTAAGTTCCCAAATGATGTGCAGAAATTCAAGTATAAAGGATCTGTAGATGTCACAGGTGTTGCCACGTTTATGTGGAGGCTGGGGTGGATGGCTGGGTTTAGAAAACACAGCCAGAACTAATAACTGCTTCACAAACCACAATCTTTCTCTGCAGCCACTAGGAGGACACCTCTAGGAAGCTCAACAGATATGGATTCTTTGATTTGTCACTTTATTTTTGTGTGTGCACACACTTGCTGTTTTTTTTTTTCCAAGTTATAGTCGGATCACAGGACCAAGCCCCTGCCTAAACGGTTATAGAGCCACAATTTTAACTTAGGTGGATGAGACATAAAACATAAAACAAGTTTGATTAAAGCTTTTAGACAATGACCCAAAAAAGATGTAAAATTATTCCTTATCCCCAGATTATATTCCACTATGTTTAAGGAAAGTTGGACACACAGTTTAATTAAGAGTTTAGTTCAAACATGACTTAACTCTCTACATCATTCAACCAAAGCGCTTGAACAACCACCTCGCTATTTGACATTATGAATACAGTTAGCCAAGAAAAAGTACATTTACCAAAGTCTTTTATACAGTAATGAGCAGATATATCGTTTGTCCATGTAACAGTATATTTGGTTTGTATTTTCCCAGATTGATCGCCATTTTTCGCCCTAAACAGTTAGTTAAATAATTTGTTAAACAGTTAATTCCCATTAATACAGATATTTATAGCAGAAAGCTAATTTTTCCATTAATGACAACTTAAGAGGGGTTAATTAAGGCTTAAATTTATTAATTAAAAAATGAAAGGTACATCGTGTTGAGTGGGCATTCACAAGAGACAAGGAGTGATGTGTCTGCCAGAGACACTGGTATGTCAGTTACATCTGATGACATGTAGCAATGCCAAAAGTGAAATAACCATAAAATCAGCAGATAACAAATTATCATGTCAGCTCTGAGGCTGGCAATTTAAGCAACTCCCATCTTGGATACAACTTTTGTTTTTTCAATAGGAAGAGGGCCATGTGACACATCAAACTTATTGGTAATGTCACAAGAAAAACAATGGTGTGCTTGCTTTCAATGTAACTTTATTCTTTCATGAGTTATTTACAAGTTTCTGACCACTTATAAAATGTGTTCAATGTGCTGCCCATTGTGTTGGATTGTCAATGCAACCCTCTTCTCCCACTCTTCACACACTGATAGCAACACCGCAGGAGAAATGCCAGCACAGCCATCCAGTATCCGTAGTTTCAGGTGCTGCACATCTCGTATCTTCACACCATATACTAATGTGCCACAAACAGGACTTTAATATCACCAACCATTCCCATTTTATTACGGTGTATCCATATAAATGGCCCACCCTGTATATATGTGTGTATGTTTATATATATATATATGGTATAAACCAGGATAAATTTTAAAATCTTACTTCTTACATACAAGTGTATCCATAAATCTGCTCCTTCATATTTGTGTGACCTGCTCCATATCACCACTGTTTCCCTCCCTCTCAGATCATCATCTGCTATTCGTCTTACCGTTCTGTCTTCATGCCTTATTACTATGGGGAACAGAGCTTTCAGTCACTCTGCTCCCCGGCTCTGGAACTCTCTTCCTCCAACCATAAGAAATATTGACTCCCTTTCCGTATTTAAGTCACAGCTCAAAACACATCTGTTTAAACTGGTTTATTCACTTTAGTGCTGATTTTATCTGTTGTCAAGCTCTGTTTTGTAATTTTAACTTATTTTTTGTATTTTATGACTACTGTTCCTTTTATTAATTTTGTTCTTTCTAAGGTGACCTTGGGTTTCTGAAAGGCACCCTCAAATAAAATGCATTATTATTATTATTATTATTATTATTATTATTATTATATTAGTTAGCTAACTATGCAGTCAGAGCCTAGAATCTCCACTATTAACTAGTCAGTTACAAAGTGAGTTGTTTTATATGTGAACTGAAGTAAAGGTGGAGGTAATTTCTAGTACTTCTGAATCTGTTTTCCATTAGCCGGAATTAGCCTCCTATTAAATATGACAGATGCTGGCTATAGATCAGTCTTAAATCTAACAGAGTAACATGTGTTATAGCTACTAGCCATAGACTGTATATAAGACACTAGAGGTTCCACCCACAGGCGGAACCTCTAGTGTCTTTGACATTATCGACTAATAATCGATAAAACATTAATCATTGTTTAGGTTCAGTGAAGCACACAAGATTGTATGGGTTTGTACTGAAGTGGCTCTGCTAAGTTAAGCCCCAAAGGGAAAACCTCATTCAGTCAGTCTCCAACAGCATAGCTTGAAGCCATTTCTTTCCTCACACTTTGATTTTATAGCAGTATTTAAAATTGTAATACTTCTGTTTATAAAGCTGGCAGTCAGTTTTGTAAAATATAAAAGGGTAGTTTAAAATGATCTGAGGTGTCAAAACCCAATATGCAGCTGCCAACAGTTTAGTTGGAGATTTGAGTTGGAGGGTTTCTTTGGCTAATGGAAGCTAAGGTAGTCTTAAGTTTGTAGCGTCAAGACTCTTGCAAAGACCATCGACCATACAGTACATCAAACATGGTCAGAGTTGGTTACTGAAGACTGAAGTGTAGTGAAGCCTTAAGCTGTGTTTTTCACACATCATGAATATGTGGTGTTTCTCACTGTAAAACCAAGGACACTGCACTGGACTTTTATCTTCCTGACGAGTTATATAGTTTACAAAATTAACTCAACATTTTATTCTTAAAACTACTAGTTGAGCCCATACCTAACAGCAAATGGCTTCTTCTGAGGTCATAGAGCAAAGGACTTCTGATCTACCAGTACTGGTTTTCCAACCATTCTATATCTTCAATATCTTCCCCTGTTAGTCATTATAACAAATGCAACAAGTCCCTACCACAGAGGTTTAACCTTTTATACCTGGAAACTACATCCATTTTTTTTTTTTCATTTACAGTCTAAAGCATAGACAAAAAGCAGATATAGTTGGTTTTAGCAGTAAAACACAACTTTTCCTTTGGGTAGAAATTCTCAATTTTATGGTTTTGGTTTTCAATTTGTAAGTATTATCTGAGTGTGTGCAGACAAGTCAGCATTTTCCATGCAAACTATGGGTAATGGCAGCAATCTTCTCGAGGAGACTTTTGGTGCTGCATCCTCTTCAAGACTAATTTCAACTAGCAACAGCCAGCAACCTCGAGCAACTACTCCCCCACAGGTTGGGGGATGTCCAATTTTCCCTGGCGCCCATAGGTTGCCAGGGGTTAGCTGAGCAGTCTCTAGGACTGTGTGATTAATATTAAGCTGGTTGATATGTTGCCATAATGGATGTACTCCATACTGGGGAGAGATTACATTTTCTGATGGTCTTTGATCACATTCTCATTGTATCAGATGTCAAGGGCTTGGACCAGATAAAAGGAATTTAGTTGCTGTACAGCTAATGTAAAATATGAACAGGTGGAACCGAGATTCAAGGTAAGACTTTAAAAAATAAAAAAGGAACTGAAACTTTCAGTCAGTTGTGTTTTAGAGGCCAGTGGAAGATTTGGTGCCTCTTCTTCGTGCCAACAAAAAAAAAAGCTGGGCAGACAGGCGAGACAGAGCTGAGTCACACAGTGCCTCACAAAAAATCAAGATGGTAAGAAATAAAGGCATGTAAAACAGTCTTCATATCCCTGAAGTATTTTATTCTCAAGCCGTCCAGATATCCTGCTGTTTAGCTCAGAAGCTAAAATGGGTCAGTGTCTTATTCATAATAAATGACGAAGTTTTATTTTATTGTTAGTTAGAGAGACTACAGTAATCTCTGATCTACAAGACAGACTTTGTCTGACTTTGTTTATTATTTCCCGGCCCTCCAGGGAATTATTTTTAATCTATATGTAAACTCTGGTTTTTCATTAATTTATGGAAGGAAAAGGGGGGGGACTAAGAAACGAATTTCACATAAGAAGTCTAGAGTACAAAGTTGGATCATTAGATCTTTAGGCTGTAGATATTCAGTATATTGTACACTAAAACTAAAATAAAGCTCCACATAGTCCTTAATTTAATCCCTTTTACCTCTTTCAGTATCAAACAGGTTTATTTGTCTTATCAATCCTACCTTTAATTCAACATTTCCCCTCATACTTTATTTAACATTTTTTTCATCTGAAAATGTTGATTCTGAGCCCATGTTGTTAAACAAAACAATCACTGTATTATATTCCAGCATAACTCGATTAAACTTTCATTTATAGCATCACTGACTGGTCTCAAATTGAAAAGACTTACGCTGAATCTTAATAGAGTGTTTCCAAGCACTGAGGACCTTTATCTATTTCTAAATTCCTTACTATTCTCACTTTAAGCTTCCCCCAGGGGGAAAAATTTCATAAAAAGCAATGCAGATGAATTATGGATTTGTGCTTTCTATAGAATCAAATAAAACACTTCATGTGCTACTTTAATAAAAACTTTTCAAAATTTAGACTTACTGATGAAAAAAGAGCAAAAATAAATAAAAATGTTGACAATGATAAACGAAGCAGGCCCCTGCATTTTAACAACGAAAAGGCTATTTGCCTTGAGTATTTGTTCTGGTGTACCACAGTAAGAGTGGTTAGGTTTAAGTAAGGAAAAGGAGGTCAAATGACCTTTTTTATGTTCAAATGATAAAGCTCTCTTGTAGCTGTTGTGATGGCAGCAAAGGAGAAAGTCAAGTGACATTATTATAGAGCTACAAAGTGTGTGTAAAAAGGATCTCAGACTGTAATTCAGAAACATAAAGAGAGCCGGAGTTGGTGCTGCCACACACTCTCACTGCCAGTTTGCCCCAGTGGCCACTTGTCCAATCCAAAGCTGTCAAATCTTTCATAAACTGCAGCAGAACACAAGCACTCTTTATGCAGAGATGCTCTTGTGGTTTGGTGTATATTGGATAAAAAAAAGGCCTCAGTTTAGGGCAAAATTTGACTCTGCTGCAGACTCAAAATATGAAATAAGCTACGGCACAAAGTTATGCACAGGTGCACTATGGCTGTGCAACTTTATTAAAGGGCTGAGGAATAAAAAAAAAGTCACCCTCCTAGAGGAATATTGGATTTATACTCTCAGTTCAGTTGAATCTGCTGTCATGAATGAAAAGCTGAGTCAGCTTTAGTTCATGGTAGAAAATGTATCCTTTCTATATACTTCTATGTATGTTGTGTGAATGTGTATTGCACATTGCAAAGTGGTTATTGGTAATTGTGTCCTGGGAAAATTTGCACCCAGAACTATTGTTTCAACTATTCTATTCCATATTGGGACGTTTCCGCCATGCTACCTTTAGTAGTATAGTAATACCTACATAGCAAAACCTTTGGAGGAGAAGTCTTAGACAGCATCACAGTACTGAGTTTACATTTAATAGATCAACAGATATTTTAAGATCTGCTGAATTTTCTATTCTTTGACTTAAGTGCGGCTTTTGGTACAGTTTTGATTGAGAGACTGCAGCACCAAGCTGGTATTTCTGGGACGACTCCACAGTGGTTAGAATTTGACCAATCAAAATAGTTTTACTTCCATTGCTGAGCTTTGTCTACTCTGCCCTAAATCATAGAGTCCCTCAGGGTCTATACTGGGAGCTGTCCTTTTTTTTCTTATAAATGCTACTTCGTGTCCACATTATATAGAGATCCAACATTTCACTGCTATGCCGATGACACAGAGCTCTTTCTCCCAGTAAGCCGAAAGCCAGTGATTCGACTAACCTCTCCAACCTTCTCGATTGTCTATTGGATATTAAGAAAAAGATGAAAGTTTTTTTTAAAGTACACTCAAACAAAAGAGAAATTCTTATCATTGGTTCAAGTCATCCCTTTCCTTTCATCACTTTTAAGTTTTTAAGTTTTTTAAGTTTCTTGAAGACGTTTCACCTCTCACCTGAGAATCTTACATTGGTGTCAATTAGTGGAGAGTCCCAGATTTTAAGCCCTATGGGAGTGTCCCCAAGAGGGTCATGGACCCCCTATTGATCCTCTACCTAATCACACGAGCCAATGTTTGAAAATGGGTGCGGGTCACGATCAGCCAAGGTTTCGGATGAACCCATTGTGACAAGATTACTATTGTGGATAATGTAGTACCCGCAACACTAACAAGTGATGGCTCAAGTCTAATTTATGGTCACTGCATTAGATATATTGCACGCCAACTCTGAGGTCACCACAGGAGTAGAAGAAAATGAAATAGGAAGCACATAATACTGTATCTTTTATCTCATCTTTTTAAGCTGCATATTATAATCTGCATAATCTGAAAATCTCCTGTACACACTAATACACGTGTGTATTCAATCTGGTTGATGCAGGAGCAGCAGACAGAAGAGTGAGTATAAACTAGATGTAAAAGTCATATGGAAGCTGGCACATTTCCTGATTGTCATTCAAATTTTTTTGAACTATTATCTCATAATCCTGACTTAATAACTCAAAATTTCAAGTTATTTTCTGAATTTCCAATGTTTTTCTTTGAAGTTTGAGTTAGCAAGTGGAAATATTTAGATACCTAGATACGTTAAAATTTGTAAACGAGAGCCTCCTAGTCTGCCTCATCTTGTCACACCACTAGTTAACACCCGTAACTAAATCCTCCACCGTAAAATGCTTCTTTTTAAGGGTTAATCCACTTCACTGATTTGCCACTAATGCAATGATCAGAAGGAGTGAACTTAGCTTTACTGTGAAAATTAAATGACTGACCTAATGAGGGAAGATGACTGGAGATATTTTTAGTAACCTTCAGTTGTAGTTGACTTGAAGCTACTCGTCTTTTAAGCTCTTGCTGCTTGCTCACAGCATTAGACTGTTTCAGATGTTGAAGGCTGCAAATCAATCAGTGTGTTCCAGTGTTTCCCTCTTTGAAGTTTGCCAAATTAATCTTAAAAGCTCCTGACTCAGCTGCATGTTGCTGAACAGTGTACAAAGAACCTTTCTATCAACTACTACTTTATGTTTCATTTTGAATAAAACATTATTTTTCCATGTAGGTTTTACATTTGCAACATTTTCCCAGAGCCTGAAAAAGCGGTTTTAAATTTGAAAATGCAATTTCATCACAAAGTAAATTTCAGTTTCTGAGATGGAACATTCTGCATGTGCGCACAATCCAAAGCAAGGCTTGTTTGTCATTACATATTTGCCATCTTTTTACTTCACATTTATTATTCAACATTTAATCATACTACACAGTGTTCTCCTTGTCAGTTGCTGCATTAGATTAGAAATTTGTACTTTCACAAAATGGTCCAAGAATAAAGTCCAAAAATAGACTCCAAAAAAGAAGATGGAGATTTTTGAGTGTTATAACATAACAAAATGAACAACAATTTACGTGTTAACCAATCCTACATTAGATTATTATAGTGTATTTGAATATGCTTTTAAAGCTGTAGATATAGGTATGATCACACACATATATTTTCGGCTTAAAAGAGGTGTGCGTGTGTGGATATGTGTAAGTGGTAAAATAATCTGCAGCCTGCACCTGCCAAAAAAATATAAATAAATAAATAAAATAAAAATTGATGTGATGTGCCTCCTGGTGATTGCACATCCCAGCTGGACCTAATTAAGTAAAAGTGCACCTAACGACCTTTGGCAAGTACGCCGACCTGCAGTGCTTCACTGCACATCGTCAGGAAACAAATTTGCAACTTTCTGTTGAAGTGTGCAATTATATACTGTAGATTTATCATGGCAAAATATCACTATAGACAGAAACGTAAATATTACTTTAGTTTTCTAAGTAGAACACGGCCCATGGACAAAAAGCGTTCTGAGGCTCTCATCTTAAACTAGTCCTGCATGTTGAACTGAAACTCATTGCTGATTTCCCAGTTTATGTCTCCCAGTTATTTTGCATTCAGTAAGAAACAAAACAAATCCTTTGTCTTGTTTCTTATTGAATGAGTGAATTACTACTTTTGCACTGGTGTTGTGTGTTGTCTGTGGCTCACAGAAGGATTTTCCTCAACAGGAAATTGTCAAGTCCCCCAGAGTCCCTCTCCTGTTTAGTAACCGAATATTGTCGTTGAGCTTTGAGAAAATAAAGTACACAGTAAGCAGCTTATCTGATAAATTTCCTTCTTCTTTGGGTCCCATGATCCATTGCTGAAATAAGCTTAAAATCCTCCCATCGGCTTCACTAGATTAATTTTACACAAATACAAAAATAAAACAGAGTTTTTAACTCCCTGTCCAATTTTCATTGTGATTTGGGCAATGATTTATCTCGTATATACACATGCTTTTGCTTTTATTTGTATAAATGTGTACATTTATATTTTCCCCTTGCATCACATTATGCTTTATGTTTATATATGTGTATATATATATATATATATATATATATATATATATATATATATATATATATATATATATATATATATATATATATATGCACTGTAATAATATTGTGTATTAAATGCATGCCTGGTTTATTTTGCAATATATCACTTTTAGACCCATAGGAGGAAATAAACACAAATGTAGGGCAATTCATTTTTGCTATGTGCATATTTTGGAGGGAGGAAGGAGAAAAAATATTACTTGGTGGAGAACAGTATATGCAATATTTAAAAGTGGATGATTTTAGAATCATATTAGTAATATTTTAGTAGGTGTCCAATGCATTCAGATGAAGGAAAAGTTACATTGAGAACCAATATAAAGTCCAATAAATGTATGAGAGGTGCACTGGTACATACTGCAAAAGAAATGTCCATCATATTTAAGTAACTTTCCTCATTGTTGAGCCATAGACATATTAGACTCTTTCTCAAGTGGAGCTGTTCTACTTTTTCTAGATTTTGAGAACAAAAGTTAATTTTGTAGCTTTTTGCGATGTCACCATTTGCAAAAAGAAGCAAATTTTCCAAAATGCTTTTTTGACTGGTGTGCAATGATAGCAGAATATGTAATACAGTTTGGCTAGTGCCTATCCCAGTGGCCACGGGGTGCGAGGCAGGGTACTTCCTGGACAGATTGTCAATGTGTTGAAGAGCTACCACACAGAGACAGACAACCGTTTGCACTTAGAATGACGATTTGCAATCACGAGTTACACGAACTGTTCTGACTGTATGTCTTTGGTCTGTGGGAATAAGCCGGAGTGCAGACACAGGGAGAACATGCAAACTCACCCAGAAAAGCCCCAGTTATGGTGGTGGATTTGAACCTAAGACTTTATTGCTGTGAGGCAATGGTGCTAACCACTGCAACACCATGCTCCCTTAAATCTAACATATCATGCAGTAATGTATTACTACATTAGACTAATACACCACCTTACTGTGCAGGATTGTTTGTTGGCTTGGGAACAACAAACTTAATAAAAAGAAAAAAGCGTTCAGGTGAGGGGAAGAACTGAGGAGGGTGCAGCATGACCTAGGGTTGAAACTAAGGAAATGCAAGGATCTCCTACAGGAAGGAGCTGAAGGCTGAGCTCAAGCACAACATGGAGGATGTGTGCAGTGGAGGAAAATCACTGAGTTTAAGGTGACAGTCTACCAGTAGTCAATTTTGAGAGAGCAAATGAGCTTAACGGTTTCTTCAGCAGGTTTAGTTCACTTCCTCTGCTGCCTCCTCCACCTCACACCCTGGCCCTCCACACATCCACTACCTTCAACACCTTCATCCTTCCATCCTGGTGAGCTCTGTCTATCACATCCTGATCTGTGAGTCACTCTGACGAGCACCTGATTCTGCAGTTACTGGATGAGTGATGTGCAAGAGGAGGCGTACAGAGCACCAGTGGATGATTTTATGGAGTGGTCTGGGAGGCAGAAATCATCTCCTTATGAATGTAATTAAGGCCAGAAAGATGGTGATTGACTTCAGAAGGAAAACGATGGCTACATGACCCATTAATGTGGCAGAGGAGTACAAGTACTTGGGTAAACCAAGCTTGCACAGATGGGTCTTAAGCTTTTAAAAGTAAAAGTATCAACAATAGCCACAGATCTTAAGTCCAGTGAAACTGAGTTCCATAATGTAGACACAATGTCTCCTACAGTCCTTAGGCTCGATGGAGGTACCACCAACAAGCAGCAGACCAGTAGTTCTGTTAGTGTAAGTAAAAGGTCAATAAAATAGGGAAGAATCTGACTATTAGTAATAAATTTATAGTAATCACCAAACTTTTGACTTTGAACTCTGAACTTTATGGGGATCCAGAGCAAAGACAACAAGCTGGGTGTCGCTTGAGAGATTTTAGGATCTTGTGAATAAAAGCATGCACCATAATTTCCATTTCAGGTTGAAACACTATATATTTATGTCAGTCAGAGATCCACAGATTATAAAAACAAGATCTAACAAGAATCAGCAAGTTTATCAAAATTGAATGCCTGATCACATCTAACACCCAGACTCCTGACTGCTGGGAGACTGAAAGAAGTGATAGTTCAAAATTCCGACCACCATGGGGACAAATCATCAGGGGGATAAATGAGAATGGTTTTTTTTTGTGTATTTAGTGACAATAATTCACTTCTTTATAACATTAATGTAGTCCTGAAAAACAGATTGGGCTACGTTTGCATGAAATGTACAACAGGATATCATCTCTGGTATAAAATTGTCTTTATGGTTGGTCTAGGTGGAAGCAGATATAAACCAAAGAAGATGGGCCCCAGGACAGAACCCTGGGGTACAGCACAGGATAGAATGGGAGTACAGGACACAGACACAAAGATCCAATCCAGAGCTTTCGAGGTTAGCATAGAAAAGAAGAAAGGGATTTCCTAAACGATAATAAACACTGCATCTAGTTAAGTGGGTTAAATATTTACATACTGTATATGATTTACATGTGATAAATAAATGCAGATGGCACACTTGCAGCAGAGCTTATATGCATGATTACTTTCTTATAAATAATAAATAGTAATTAGAATTTCCTGCCCTGATTATGGCTTGTTTATGACTGAATTTGTTTTTCGTGGATGCAATGGACGCACGTGGAAACCAAAGAGGAAAAAGCAAACCACCATTGTTCACTTCTGCACTTCATCAAATCTAATGAAAGCCTGCAGGCCTGATAACATTGTACTGCTTCGGGGGAAATTATTCCACATCCTGCGTGAAAGCTACCTCTGCCTGGCTGTTAATATTCTCATATTTAGGCCTGCACAGACTGAGATGGTGGTTGGACCCCATGAGACCCCGCAGATGGGACAGCTTGTGCCATACTGTGTGCCGCCACATCCAGACGGTAAAATGTCACAAAAATGTCAGGGGAAACCCAGTTGGCTTCATAGCTGATACTCCTCAGTGATACACCATTGAACAACACCAAAGAAAAGGCCAAACTGCCCTACACTCAAGTACTGTCACAGACTGTATATTGGCACTGTTGCCATTAGTCAGGCATTGGTTCAATATCTTATTCTCCTGCTTTTCAGCTTGAGATTATAAAAAGCAGAATGGTGTATTTATTGGACAGATGTGTGGATTTATTGGGAACAACAAAGCCATGAGAACCAAATATTTAGTTATTAACTGTGACAGGGGCTCGCTCTTTCCAATCAGTCCACGGCTTTAAAAGGGGTGTTAAATAATCTATGACCTTTATAGGACCAGTAGGAATTGCAACCAATTTGGCAGAACTTATCTCCTCCTCCAAGTCTCTGGCGCAGAACCAACCTCGACCCCTCCTCTTCCCCTGAGCGACGGCGGCCTGCAACTGACAAAAGCTGTGTTCTCGGAAAAGGGTCAAATAAACTTTCTAATGAGAGCAAAAATCCAATGCAAATGTCTCCTTTGAAGAGGTAATCATGTCAGGATGAAAAATACTGGCAAACCTAGTTGTGTTTTTTATGCTTGCTACACGGAGTTTCTAAAAAGTACCGAATAAGCTAGATCCTAATTACAGCACAAGAAATTATGTATTTTACCTTTTTATCTTATCAAAAAAAAGAACATTTTCACTATCAAACTCCAGTCAAAATGACAAAGTTTGAAATGGCACTGCTGATAACAACAAACAAAAACTTCTAATGTTTAATACATATTTTATTGCGCCTTTTTCCCCTCCTGCAGATCGTTTTGGAGGTCTTCCACCAGCAACCACAATCTATTTTAATTTGTTCCAGCTCTTCCATTTCCTCTGGATCATTGCACTGATAGAAAACACTATGAATCAATTACAAAGCCAAAACTCTGATTTTTGTTTGTTTGTTTATTTTGTGCATGCACACACGTTTCTGTTTGCGTATACTAAAATAATACCTATCAGCCTATGATTATCATATAGCATGGATACAGTTGATAGCTAACTGTCACTATGACCAGACTAAACCATAAATCTTAACAAGAGGGAGTTTAAATAAAATAAATAATTTGTCTTAAGTCGCCTGCTTGTGTTTGTGCCAATCTACCCATCTCCTAATCGCAGACATGAAAACTTATTTTAAGAGGAAAACCTTCTATATAACCCCGATAAACACTTACATGGCTCATTTCATGCAGAAAAGTTGGAGCACTCATTGTACATCAGGGACATGAGACTCTGTGAGGCTTTATCATATATATGATTTGTCCCTTTTTTCAAAGCACAAACACAATTTCAGCTCAGTAAAAATTATATTTTGGAAAAGTTTCATTGTAAATGTATTCAGAAACTCTGTAGTGCTGAGGTGTGCACAGGGAGGAACAGACTTCTGGAAATGCTGACGCAGACACGAAGGTTCACGTCCATATTAGGACTTAACAGTCATTTCATGTCCTTCACTCATCCACTATATCCTGTGAATCTGCAAATAAGCAAGCAATCTCCTGCTTCCTCTGTATACCAGCAAGCCCATGCTCAATTTAGGTAAATAAACGGTGACTTTAATGTGCTGCTAAAATGCTCATCTGCACACAGACAGTTTCATAACCAAGTTTAAAATTAAAATTGTATGATGATAGAGCCATTACACAACCTATCATTGTTAACACACTGATAGACTGTATATAAAGGATGGTTATGGTCACATTAGATTACCCATTGTAGTCTAAAAAAAGACTTGATGAGCATCTTGATGGTTTGGGAGCAGAGTTGTCAATCACATTGTTAGCATACCCTGGTTTATCTCCCTTTTTGATTCTAACTGTGTACATTGTTCACAAATTGAACATTTTGTTTTATTTATTAAGAACTAAAAATAGCAAATAAGATTATAAACATCATCACAAACACATCAATCCTATCGTGCTTATATTCATGTGATACCAAAACCAGCAATGTTATTGATACGTTCGATATTTGGATCCATCTGCGCACCTCTAACCACCCCTAACTTAATAATAACAATAACTAAAAAGAAGCCTTTAACCCCTCCAGTAGACATTAATCAGTCTGCTGAGGAAGTGTTACAGGATCATGAGTCTGCACAAACTCTATTTGGAGCACTTTTGTTTGGAGTTGGTATCTTCTCCCTGTGCTTGTGCGGGTTTTCCCTGTGAGCTCTGAGCTTCACTATGAAAAACATGCTACATTAGGTCCTGTCACTGTGCACTTGATTAAAACACTGACTTACAGCTGGATTATGTCCTCAGAAACTGTACAATGGCTGCCCACTGCTGCTAATATAATACGTTTAATTGCAGTAAATGAGTTTCCCCGCAGGGATCAACAAATGATACCTTACTCTTACACACCGTAACCTGATGATGATGCTGAATTAAAAGTTAAGAGAATATAATGGTAACTCTTAACAGTTGTCAACATTTTATGCTAAACCATAAATGCAATCCTCAGTGCAACGCTAGAGGAAAAAGCCAAGCAAGCATTCAGGTAATTAGGATTCCTCCTGTGGGTGCAGTCTTGCTCCCATCCATCCAATACCCATTCAGATACTTCATTCTGGACCGCAGCGGTGGACCGAGACATTGAGATTACCATCCTTAGAGCTCAATCTGCCTCAGTGCTCTGAGCTAATAGTCTAGCCTTAAAAATTACTTTTTAAAACTAGAGAAATCTGTGAGATAGTGAAGGAAATAAAGCAGTTATAGGGGCATATTCACTTGCTTTTGTGTTAGTGTGAACTCCCTAACATTGCTGATTAAGTTGTCTTACAAATATTACATTATATTTAAACTACACTGAGGTAATTTCAACACTCTGGACATGAATCTGTAACAATAATCCGTTGTAAACGTTCTCAGCCAGCTGAACAACAAACACACATCTGGCCTGTAGCCTTTATATCCATTCAAACGGTGAACATTAGGATATAATACTTTTGTGTGCTGTGTGTTTGCAGTGTTAGGAGCTCACCCCAGCGGTATTTGTCGATTAGCATGCGAGCCAACTGGATTCTCCCTCATTATCTAACAAGCTAATTACAAGCTAATTATTTCAGGAGAGCGGGGTTAGCACATCAACTTTGCAAAGTTGTGAAATTGATAGAGACAACGCTGCAGTGAGGGCAATCATTATAATTGATGGTGTACTTGTTTGTGTAGTTGAGAAAGGTATCAAGTAGTACCTCAGGAAAACCGGTGCGTCTTTAATTAGAAGACAATCTATACTGCAAAGCAAATAGCTGTGTCTAACATTAACAAATCAAATAGTAAGTCAATTTCCCAGTAGAGCTTTAACCATATTTTTTCAACTGTATTACAAAGAGACAATGCTGAAGTTTAAAAATAACACACTTACTAGAACTAGGCATGCAAATGTTTATTACTTATTGGCAGATTCATTTACATAAAAATCAAAACTGCAATGTTTCAAGGGGAGCCGCATGTAAAATCAAATGCTCATGTTCTTCCTCTGCCCTGTAGACATATTTGTCTTTTCAGACTGTTTTAGTGTGAGTCAAACAGTTTGGGAGATACTGACTACGGAAATGTCTGCTGTTTCTTACTATAATGGAATTAAATGGCAGTTGCCATATGGTGTTTTAATGAAGACTTAAAACACTCAGAGGCGATGTCTCGTTCCAGAAATATTGGCCTGGTTAGGCAGGCCATGTCATTTTATAAAGGAACTATCTTGTTTTTGCTTTCTACATCTGCCAACCTAAACAAGCATGCAGCTAGCTAACAGTGCTGCTCAACACAGTAGGACACCCGTCACCCTGTCACAAGCATGAGCGTCATTAGAAGTAGCTGAAAACTATCTCCTGGAAAGTGAAATGGTTGGCGAGTGTAATTGAGTGGAAAGAAAATAGTTCCCACATAAAAATGTTTGTGATGTTATCACAGGGCAAAGACTTCCCATTAGTGCTCCAGTTATAATTTTGATTTTGTCACACAGTTTTAAAAGCAAAAAACAGACTTTTAGACCCTTAGGATTTGTATTTCTGTAACTGCTGATAAAAGCCGGGGTTTGGGCGAATCGATGGCCTCGCCAGCTTAACCTGGCTGTATGCATCATCAAATGAAAGCCCCTCCCTCAGCATCAGATACCCAATCACGATGGAGGAAGAGCGGGACACGCCAGCGTTACAGTGGACCAGCACCACACCGCCCTGTGGAAAGAGAATGTGACTGTAAGACCAAAAACAGACACAGTAAACATTAAGAAAAGTCAGGATTTCACATCTCGACTTCAATCACAACCTGTCCTCATGGTAAATTAAAATTACTAAAGAAAATATATAACACTGTAAACATAAAATTGGTCAGTTTCAAACAACCATTTAGCCGTTTACAAGATCAGTTTGAAGCTTTAAGGCATTTAAAAACCATGAAAACGAGTACACAGTTATTCAAAACAATTATCTGTTTCTTAGCAAGTCTTAAAAGTAGAAACAACGTCAGGTGCTGGGTCTGTGACCGAGCATTTTCAGTTTATTTTGTATTTTTGATTTCTTATTCTTCTTAGTCTTATTCTAGTTTAGGTTTCCAGTCTACTCTTGTCTTCTGTGTCAGTATGTCATGTGTTTCTTGTCCGCGTGTTTCATGTTGTCAAGCCTGTGTTGTCATATCTAAGTCTCTCCATGTTTCCTGTTTTATTTTGAAAGTCTTGTGTTTCTTTGTTCAATGTGTTTAGTTTTACTCTATCCCTGTGACGTTGTTATGTTAATTTGTGTCAGCCGTTTCCTCATGTGTTTCCACTTCCCCTTAACACCCACTGTGTGTATTTAGTGTGTGTGTTTTCATTCAGTGTTTGTCAGGTTGTCTGTGTTTGCTCCCATCACGTCACATCAAGTTCTGTGTACTTCATGATTCTGCTCAGGTTGTGTCCTTGTGGTTTTTTTGTTTGTTTTTTTTTCCCCTCATCACAGTTTCTCGCACATTCCTGGTCAGAATCATGTTCATATCTGTTGTCATAGTTATTATAGTTGAATTATAGTTACCACAGTTTAATTTCCCCAGTTTAGGTTTTACTTTAGTTTTTGCCCCTGTTCGCTTTTTGCTTTATTTTTGTACTCATGTTTAATCAGCCTGAATAAACGGCTCGCCTTTGAAACGCAGTCCGTCTCCTTCCGTGTCTGCAATTGGGTCCCACTATTCACTCAAGACACAGTCAGCTCCTGCTGACAGCGGCAAACAATCTCATATGAACAACAAGACTTAGTATTTTAAACTGTATTCATTTAACAAAAATCAATGCAGATGCCAAAATGCAGGAGTGTGCGAAAAACTAAGACCATCTTTAGCACCATTTGTTTTCTCTAGGACTTTTTGTGGAACAATTTTGGCCCAATTTTGTTCTTTGTCCCGTCACAGCATTTCAATTGGGTTGAGGTGTACACTTTGGTTTTAAGCTTCCCTGGGAATTAAAAGGGTGAATAGCAGTCAGCTGCTGGTAATCAGATGCACCTGATGAACTGATGATCAGAAAGTGTGACCACCTCTATAAATGCACGTTTCATCTGCAGCATTCTCGTGTGTGTGTTAACATGATGCAAAGGAGGACAGACATCGGCAATGATGTTAAAGAAGCAATCGTTGCTGCCCATCAATTCTTTGGAAGGGCTTTAAGGCCATTTCCAAAGAATTTTACGTCCATTATTCCACAATGAACAAGATCATTCTTCTGCAAAGGATCTAATTATTTTTTATTATGTCCTGACATGTGAAACCTTAGAAATGAAAGATATGCTTTCTTAGACATGCTTTCTTTTTCACATGACCGTATGGCTGAGGTTTCTACTCCCACTTCAGTAAAACAGAGTTAAGTAAAAG
Organism: Simochromis diagramma; assembly: GCF_900408965.1. Taxonomy (NCBI): domain Eukaryota; kingdom Metazoa; phylum Chordata; class Actinopteri; order Cichliformes; family Cichlidae; genus Simochromis; species Simochromis diagramma. The sequence goes on along the minus strand of NW_024386892.1, from coordinate 6,806,339 downwards.
CATTACACTGAAGTCCAAGGGTGACTCTAAGTTCACAAAGATCACTTTGTCTCTAAAGAAGAAATCTGTCAACTAAAACAAAATTTTAAAAAGAATTTGAATGGTATAAATAAAACTTTGATTCACGAAAGATTTTCATACGACGATTTCTCTTAATGTTAGCGCACAAAGTGAGCTTTTTGTGTGGCCACATACCGGTCGTGAGTAAAGGTGAATAAATATGTTTTTATGCTATTTATTAAAGCTTAAAGATAAATTTCACTGTATTTTGTATTTTGTTATTTTCTGATTTCTTAATATTCCTGAAGGAGCATTAGACGGATGATGTAGAGCGAGTTGAGAGAGAGCAAATCTGCATCTGGGACTGTGTGAGAATGTGTCAAAAAATTTGCACTGTGATACGTATTAATGTTGATGTAATTATTTTACTGCCTAAAGTGCCTTGCTGGAAATATTTTTTAAAAGTCTAGCCACATCTTGCGTGCAGGCCCACGGCTCACTTCTGAAGCTCAGTGTATTGACACTTTTTTGTCTCTTTTATTCACAGCGAAATCTCCCGTCGCAGAATGAAGTCTCTTTCCAGGCTGAAATAAAGTGGAACTGAACGTGTGAGTGCAGTTTTGATTTTTACTGTCCATCAGTACCCAGGAAGGAGAGGGTATTTAAATGATCTTGCTGCAAGTGGCATGCTATCAGAGTGCTTTCTTTTTTTAAAAAAAAATTATAACAATATCCAGCAGTTCCACTGGGAAAAATACAATTTATTGAAGTGCACACAGAACAATATCTGTATTGTGCTGTATAAGACCTCTCTTTTATAAGTTTCCATCTTTCAAAATGGTTGATCTGCCCTTATAATATCTGTGCTGGTGTCTTCAGTCAGCATTGTTACATATTAGGTCTTGTTTTCCTTCTTTACAAAAGAAAACTACAGAAAACTTCTGCAGACTGAAAATTGCCTGAGCTACATAATCCATCACAGCAAACACAGAGACTTAATTTGGTTTTGTCAGTGTTTCTTGTTTTGCTGTTATTTCATTGCGCTCCAGTTGAGTGTTTTCATATCAGCGCTCACATCACATTATGTTCTGCTTACGGTCAATACACACACACACACACACACAAGCAGAAAGAGATGCAAGTCTGTGCCAGGAAATAATCCCTTAAAAAGTATTTCATACAACATGTAAAATCACTGAGGAGAAAATTGAGTTAAAGCACAGAAAATGTTACTTTGCAGACTACATTAGATGACCCCAGCATAAGCTTTTAAAAGGTAATCAGGCCTGCTACCTCACCTTTGTGCTGAGTTGCAGATAACTGCCTCCTGTAGATGTGTGTAAATGCATCACAGTGAGGCAGCAGAATAGCTGTGTGTGCACACTGACATGTTAAATTAGCCAGCAGATATGAAAGAAGGCATTTTCAGGCTGCATGAATCTCCTCAGGGAAGGTAGATGCAGGAGTTTTTAAATAGATCAGATTTTCTTTTTTTTATGTTGGTGTTATTTTTCATTTTCATTTAATCTGGCAAAACCATAAAAGCTGACGAGTTTGTCCTTTATATGTACCAATCAGCCACAACATTAAAACCACCTGCTTAATACTGTGCATCGTTCCCTCTGCCTGCCAAATCAGCTCTGACCTGTTAAGGCATGAACTCCACAGACGTCTGAAGCTGTCAGGCACTGAGACATTAGCAGCAGATCCTTTAATTCCTCTAGGTTGCAAGGTGGGGTTTGAGGCCTGGGAAATAGCAAAGCCAAGTCGACACCATAGGTGCTTTGTCATGTTCCTGAAATCATTTGTAATTTAGGTTTGCAGAACAGTTGCATTATCAAGCTCAGAGAGGCCACAAGAGTCGCAAAATTATTATCTGATCTAATAATAAGAGGAAGCTCGTTCAACAGCGGTGCAACTAAAACGGCAACAATGTGGATCCCCTTCATTTTAAGCCTGGACCGTGGAATCTGTGGCAGCCATTGATTCTCTGATCCGAAGGGTTCGGGCGCAGAAACAGGGGGTTAAGAGTTCTGAGATATTAAGTGGAGCCATACCATGTAGTGGTTTAAAAGCAATCAATAAAATCCTAAATTGGATTCTGTAGGAATGGGAAGCCAGGGTAATTCTGCGAGGACTGGAGTAATGTGTTCGATGGGTTTGTGAAGAGCTTTGCTGCAGTGTTTTGTACTAACTATAGACGACCAACTGCTGCATCATTGAGGCACGTGCGAATGAACTGTGCTATTTTAATGAGCAGGAATTGATTGTGGGTAAGATTTATTTATTTTTATTTATTTAATTTTATTTTTTTGTTTCACACATGGTACAGCAGTAATGCATTCCCACACACAACCTTCCTTTCAATTAAAGTAACACTGTTTCCATGCATGAAAAGGAGCAGGAAGAAGAATAAATGCTTATTGATACCTGCCCCCTATCTGTGATAATACAAGTAGGCAACCAAAATTACACTATGACAATTTTCTGCACATAACAAAACAAAACAAAGCAAACAGAACAATATACTCAACAATGAGCAATACCACTAAATATCAAACTAAAAGGATCGTTTTTCTACAATTAAATTCTATTCTTTTCAACTTCTTCATATTGGTTTATCATTTTATTCTTATAGCAGATTTTAAATTGAGAAACATTTATACAACACTTAAGATGATCACTGAGAGAATTCCAGTTTCTTATGCCTGTGACTGTTGGACACATTTGCCTTTGTGTGGTTCGAGCAAACCGGTGCTTAAAATAAAACTTCCTTCTGCCGTCCCCATTTTCTGAACACAATACAAATAAACTTTGTAACTTAAGAGGTAGTGTTTTATTTTTCGCCCTAAACATAATAGTTAAAGTCTGTAATTTCACTATGTCTTCTAGTTTTAACAATTTCAATTTTTTGAAATTATTAGTGTGTTCTCTATATTTAACATTATGCATAATTCGAAGCGCTCTCTTCTGTAATAAATATAATGGTTTCATATTAGTCATGTATGTATTCCCCCATATTTCAACACAATAGCTCAGATAGGGTAGAAACAATGAAAAATATAATATTCTCATTGTCTTGTAATCTAATATATATCTAACATTACCCAGGATATAAATACTTTTAGCCAACTTTTTTTTTAACATGTGATTTCCATGTTAACTTGTCATCCACTATTACACCCAGAAAACAGAATTCTGTCACTCTTTCAATTATCACTCCCTCTATAGATAATACTATCTCTTCCTCCTTTACACGGTTTCCGAATATCATAAACTTTGTTTTTTCCAAATTCAGCGATAACTCATTTACATCAAACCATTTTTTAATTTTTTTCATTTCAATAACCATAATTTTAGCCAATTCTTTCAAGTTCTCTCCGGAACAATAAAAATTTGTATCGTCTGCAAACAAAACAAAATTCAACATTTTTGACACATCACAAATGTCATTTATATATAAATTAAAAAGTTTTGGTCCTAAAACAGAGCCTTGAGGGACCCCACATTCTATTTTCATTCTATCAGATGAATTGCCTAAACACTGCACATACTGAAACCTATTATCTAAATAGCTGCTTAACCAGTTCAATACTATTCCTCTCACACCATAAGTTCTTAACTTAGAAATCAAGATGGAGTGTTGCAGAGTGTCAAAAGCTTTTCTTAAATCAATGAATACCCCTATAGTATATTTATTATGATGTGTTGCTGATGAAATGTCTTCAATAGTATTCATTAATGCTATTGCTGTTGATCTGTTCCATCGAAATCCGTACTGACTTTCGCTTAGCAGTTGATGTTTTTCAATGAAACTATCAAATCTTTGTGCAAAGAGTTTTTCAAGCACTTTAGAAAACTGTGATAGCAATGATACTGGTCTATAATTATTAAAACTATGTCTGTCTCCCGATTTATAAAGAGGGATAACTTTTGCCACTTTCATTCGGTCAGGAAATACAACCGAATAGGACAGATGTCCTGTAACATGAAATTTAACAGAGCATTTTCAATACAGCATTTCTAAGCATACTAATTTTTTTTTAATTGTTCTTGGAAAACATCAGTTTTATTTTCACACAATTACAACAACAAAAAATACCAGGGTGAATATTATTACCCCCCTGATAAACTGACCTTTTTATTGAGCCATAGAACAAACCACTGCTGTGCAATGATGTGACTGAACTTTGTAATGCTCAAAGCTTTTAAAATCAAGTTAAAACTTTCACTGTACTCGCAGTATAAAAACTTCAGCAAGGGTTTGAGTTGTCACTTGAGAAAGCACCTTGCCAAAAACAAAAGAAATCAGCTTAGACTTGAGAAAAAGAATTATTGATGCTCACAAAGGAGGAGATGGATATACAAAGTTATCACAGCATTTCCAAGTGCCAAGAACAGGAGTGAGAAGTATCATCACGAAATTCAAAGACAGCCACAAAGTACAGAACAAGCCTGACAGAGGTAGGAAGCAAAATATTTCAAAGACTCTGGAATGAAAACTGGTGAAAGATGTGTCTAAAGACCCCAGAACAACTGCCAAGACTTAGGCAAATCAGGGATTGTAGTCACAGAGAAGACAATCACTAGAACCCTTCACAGGAATAGACTGCAAGGCAGCAGACCAACAAAACTCCACTTCTGCACTTCAAGCCAGACTGAAATATGTTAACGATAACCTGGAGAAAGATTATGCTCACTGGAAGCGCGCCCTTTAGTCCGATGAGACGAAACTAGAGCTCTTATGTTTGGAGAAAGAAGGAAGAGGCTTGAGACCCTAGTAACACTGTCCCCACAGTGAAATATGGTGGTGGAAGTATTATGCTGTGGGGATGCTTCAGTGCATCTGGAACTGGGAATCTCATCAAGATGGAAGAAAACATAAAGAAAGAAGAAGATGTGGAGATTTGTAAAGGAAACTTCAAGCAGTCTGCAGAAAAATTGGGTCTGGTTCAATCAGCCTTCATCTTCCAAGTTGTTTTTTCACAATTTAGGAATAATTTAATCAGAAATCAACATTATCTACCCAAAACATGCACCTGGTGAACTCCAAGGTGAATCCTACTGACAAAGTCCTGACTTGTATCCCACTGAAAATAGTTGAGGTAAACTGAAGACCAATGTCCATGCCAGAAGACCATCAAATCTGAAGAAGCTTGAGATATTGGCCAAAGAAAAATGTGTAGGGAAAGCTGATGATGTGCGACACTCGTTGAAGCAAAAAAGGATACACAATTGACTATTAACATCATCATTAGAAACCATTTTGTTTGTGTGAGGAAGTAAAATAATGTAAGCTGTCAAAATAAAAGTAGCATGTTTGGGGAAAGCCGGTTTAAATATTGCTTGCTTTTTTTAGTCTCTGGGAAGAAAATTAGCCCAACGTCATTTATTCCATGGCCCAGTTCTGATGCTCTTGTGTTCACTGCAGGCATCGTTGGTGATGGACAACGAGAAGCATGGGTGGGCACTGTGACCACTCTGCAGATACACAGGTATCTGTGATCCTGTTGACATTCACCAGCCCTCCCGCCTTGGCCCACTTATGGTAAAGAAAATAAAGAATTAAGGGGCAAGGGGAGTAGGGGTAATATTCCCAGAATAACTCAGATTTTAGATCTAGATTAAAGTTGTAAATTCACATGAAAGAAAATGCACATACGTATTGATAAAAAAACAACAGCTTTCTTAAGTTTTCTTAAAAGGGACTTTTGGTTAGATGTCTGATATAAAGTTTGTGGATAATAAAGGCTGCAGACATTTAAAGTTATTAAAAGCGTGACATTAAATGCATTAATGTCACGCCTTTTAGCCTAACATCAGTCTTTCATGTCTTGCGATTGCATTTTATGCTTCAAAAAGATATTGGAGAAATTTGTGGAGTTCATCTTGCTGAACACAAAGTGTAAGTGTCAAAAACTTTACATCCCATAGGGCTTATTTCTGTAATAATCATAAGTTTATGGATAGTCAGTTGAGCCAAAGCAATGCCAGCCTCTGGGTTGGCCTGCAAAGAACATCATCTCTGCAGAACTCTGCCGCCATAACTGCCATCCACGTATAGAAGTGGATGACTTTATTCTAACCGTGTGTACGTACCTGTTCCCGAGTCTGATCTATGAAGGAGCTGCACTCCTCGAAGTAGGAAGTGATCTCGGTTTCTGGGAGGTCCAGGATCTGGAGCGTCTTATAGACCATCTTATCTGGGAACAGGTTATCGACTCCATATGCAACATTTAGCACATGAGATACCTGACAGAGGGGACATGGGGAAGAGGGAGTGGGTGCAGAGACATGAAACTCCTTGAGCAAATGACCCCTAAGCATTGACTTGCTTTAAAAGCTCTTTTTGCCTTGACAGAAGAGTAAGAGAGATATTCTGTCAGCCATATTGATGACATGACACAAGCTGAATGTGACTGAGAGAGGGCAGAGGCACAGGGAGAAAGAAGGAAAGGGGAGAGAGATGGAGAGGAAAGGGTGAGGAAAGCAAGAGGGAGCAAGTGTAGGCAGGGAAGAAGACAGATGGCTCCAATTCATTTTGCAGTATCTGTCTACTCTCACTTAAATTTAGCTTACCTCAGAGGGCTAAATTCTCTCCTCCGTTACATCTCAGCGTCGCACTAATGTGCTCTGCTTTTAGACTACTTGTATCATCTAACATCCTCTTCCGCGTTAAGAGACAAGTTAGGCGTTACACTATATTTTTTATTATTGACAACAAATCCCATTAAAGGCCAAAATCAACAGTGAAATGATCCTTCTCGGAAGTATTGTGTGTGTATCAAAGTCTGATAAATCTCATTCCAGTATGCCACAGAGCTATATTATTGCCTAAAAAGTATTAAAAACATATCAAACACACACAGTGTGGTTTATTTTCTGTCCTGCTGCTACAGTAAATACTTCCACACTTAATATATATAAATCTGTAGCTGTAAATAGTCCCAACAGATGTACTTATTCCTCCTATTTAAGTAATGTTGGCTAAAAGTGAAAGTGAGCCTCGTTTTAGAGAAGTTTTGAGTCTTGCCACACAAGGTAAAAAGAAACATTTTTACCTTGTTAATTGATTGAGCTTTTAAAATATCCCTGTCTGTTCCGATTAGATAACAATAATTTTTTCATTATTACAGATATTCCTTGGTGGATAAAATGCACTTTTGACAAACCACAGTTAATGTAGTTGCTGCCTACAGTGGATTTTCAAAATAAAGAAAATGACATACGGCACAGTGATGATAAATAATAGAATTATGTCTGCATGCTAAATGTCTGGCTTTTGACATCCACGTGGGAGTTTTTTGTAGATGGAAAAGTGAATAGGAAGGCAAATGCAGTTAGACTTCAAGCAGTAGAAAATGTGCCTGCAATAATCCAGACAACCAGAGAGTTGATCACTATCAAAACCACGACTACAGGAAACCAACCAAGCACCAGACGTCTACTGGGTGCTGTTTTCTTTGGCTAAACCTGCCTGGAGCAACTAGGCCTTTAAAAACACATTACATCAAAATATGACATTTTTAGAGTGCGTCTTTAGTTTTATTGATATTTGATCAACCCAGCATCTAGTACAGACAGACAAACTATTGAAGGATGGCAATAGTTTGACAAAACACGCTTCTGTCATTTATATACATCAACGTGTGACTTAGGGTTCTAACTGGGTAATGGATGGTTTGTTCCGAGGTTTGCAAAGCTGCCTCCTGGCTAAAAGTGGGAATCTGTAGGTTGTTTCATGATTGTCCATAGCAGTTCTAAAAATAAGACTACTCTTCACCTTTCACTTTTTAACCAAATCTGCTTTCCAGTATATTCTTGCTGGGTTGGGAAATGGACGTTCTACTCTCTGTAGCATCATATCTATAATATGTCCGTTTTACAGTGAGTAGATCTGACATTCTGCCAGTCTCAATGTGAGATTTACCAACAAAATACTCCACTGCAGTGTTTAAAGGCATTGTTCTACCGGTAAGAGCAGGTTTTTTATAAAGTGCCTTTGGGCAGGATGTCAAATCTCCTGAGTTTAATAGCTATCTAAGAAAACCTGAATTTAGACAGCCAAGGTTTCATCCTAGAAACAGGAAGTGAAGGTATTCGTAATCTCTCCAATTCATCATCCTGAGAGTGCACAGGCAGCAATATGCCCATGCCTGGGAGCAGCCACTGCAGAGAAGGACTAGTCACATTTCACTGATGTGGAGGAGCCGCGCTGAGACTTACTGTAATCATTTACTCCCTCTACTGTGCTAAACTGTCACTGCATGAGTCATGAAGCTCCTCTGGCTATTCGCTGGCTGCTGCTGACCCACAGGAAAGCTCAGCTACATAGCTGCCTCTAATCTCATGTCACTACACATGCTATCACAACAAAGCAAGGGCATGCCCGCCCTATTGATCCCTCTGTACTGACCTTATATCTCTGCAGGGTGTCAATGGGGGATGTGCAGTGATGAAAGAAAGTATTTCTCTCCTTCCTGACTTCCTTGTTTTTTGTCATATTTGTCACACTAGAATGTTTCAGGCCATCAAACAAATTTTAATATTAGACACTGATAACCCGAGTAAATACAAAATACATTTTTTCAATGATGATTTCATTTATTGCAGTTCTGGGTTCTTTTGTGACCTCCTGGATGAGTTGTGGGTGCGTTCTTGTTGTAATCTTCATAGGCCGACTTCTCCTGGGAAGGTTCACCATCAGTTTTCTCCTTGAAATGGCTTTGTCACCCGTTCCAGACTGATAGATCACTTTGGTTCTCATCTGTTCTCGAGTTTCTTTAGCCAGTGGCATGTTGTGTTGCTTTGGGTTCACAAACAACTCTCTAGGTCTGCATAAATGAGGCTTTAGCGATTGATTTTGCAGTAGTGGCCAAAAACCAGCTGGCAGATAATCGTGCATTACACATTTTAACCTCGCAACTGGCGGTTTTCAACTTACCTCTAAGGTTATATGACTGGGGCCTAACTTTAATGTGTCTTCATCCCCTGTGCAGTAATTGTTACAACAGAAACAGTAACAACTAAACGCTGTTTTTGAACCCTCTCATGTTGGGGAGCTCTCTCCATTAATTTGATACTCACTTTTATTTTACTTTTGGTTTCTGTGACTCTACCACTTCACCTTATGCCTTCCCTTTTAACAACAGAGCTCGTTTTCTTTTGGCGGATTGTATCCACCGTTACTTTGTTTCCACTTTCCACCATGTCAGCTACGTGGGGAAAACTACAGGAAATAAAAGTGCTTTCCTCTTCTCGGTGAGAGCCAGTCTAATTGTTGACCACATTAATATTCAGTTGGCTATTATACTGTGCAATAATAATAATTTATTATAAGTTAAAGCAAAAACATGTCTACCTCTGCTTTAATAACACCAGCACATTGAGTCTATTGATTTTCTAATAACATCTGCCACACACCACTAAAAATATGATGGACATCTGTCTACTCTTCTTTAGCAGACTTGCTGAACAAGGTCCCCTGTCAGACTCTTATTTAAAAAGTGCTCTAAAAATCCTGGCATCCTTTCACAGATGTGTCAGTGTAAATCGTCTCCTTCTATACTGATGAGACATATGGGCCGGAGCAGGCTTATTTCCAAACACACGCTCAATCCTTTGGCTTTAGATGTGCATCTCAGCACCATGAGTTTGGCATTACGTAAAAGTGGATTGGCTAATGCAAAGAGTGCAAATGTTGCTACTTTGAAGACAGTAAGCTGAGAATCCACCCTGGAAAGTCTGGAGCAAGTGCTTCCATCATATTCTGCTTCCTGCCCATATGTCTCCCTCACATAATTACCCAGCTCCTGCTACTCAAGACTTCCACTGCTGTCTTCATGAGGAGTTATTTGACAAATGGAAAGAGATCATTGCTCTATTTTAACTGTCTCCCTGCGTGATTTCCTTTCTCAGTTGAAACTGGAGTGCTGTTGCCTTTTTGTTTTTTACTTTATTGCCTTCAAAACAATAAGCATGGTCAAGGATATTGAGGAGACACAAAACAAATACAAGACAAACAAGACTGAATCATTATATCTATACAATGTCTGACCAGGGGGTTGCATCAGAAGAGGTGGGAAGGTGGTGGAAAAAATGCCAAAGTAATCATTCTTACCACCTCCATCACGGCTACAAGTAATGATAATAAATCAGTCGGGGTAAGTAGTGTGTTGGTCCCTGCCACTGGCAGAGAGGCAGGGACAGGGCACCGCCTGGAGCTCTAGAATGCCAAGGGCGGCGGAATATCTTTTTTTAATTAAAGATTATCTTTATTAAAATCACCCCTGTGTGGTTAACACCATATTTTCCACTTGCTGTCATTTGTGTGGAGATATTTTAATTTATTCTCTCTGATTTTGGTCCTTTTTGAATCAACTTCAGAGCTCGGTAGAAAGAGGCTGGCCCAGGGGGTTTGCTCCCTTTCAAAACCAGACCCTGAGGAATGAGCCAGTTTAGTAGGGACAGAATTCTTTCACTGCCTTCACTTCAGCAGGTTTTGTAAGTGTTCCTCATAAAGGCTTCCCTCATATGCTGATTCTCTGATTTGGTTTGCCTTAGAAAGCTAGCTGTGATTTCTTTCTTGCTTTGGTCTTAGTTCACCCTGGAGTAATTTGCTTTCAGTTATTCTCACATCCTTCGTATGCACGTCAGTGGAATGTTCACTGGTTAAAAGAATGACTTGTCCTGGAAAGGGTAAAGCCACCGCCTTGATCACTACCCTTTCCTCGGCTCCAGCTCTGTGAACGTCCTACCTGCCCCTTCTCCTACAGTTCCTCTGACCATGATGAAAAATGTATGCATGACAATTTACAAAACTCAGAAATGGCACTGCAAAAATATTCTTTAAATGAATGTGTGTATTTCCTGTGGCGTACGCAAAGGAACAAAGAAGCAACACCACCACAAACACAAAGTAGCCCACATGTCACATACATGCATGTGCTATCACCACTGGTAAAGATAGGGCCACTAGTGACGTGTAAACTGACTACATTTACTCAAGTACTTTACAGTACTTGTATTTCCAGGTCATTCTACTTAACAGTTTTTGGATGCAAATACTGTTTTTGTTCTTCATACCATTACTTTCAAGCTTTAAATAATTACTATTTTGCTCATTTTAAACTATAAATCTGCTGCTATACAATTCTCTGTTATTATAGTTGAAAGTTTCAGGCAATATACAGTAATTAATATACATACATAGTAATTAAAATCATCTCCTACTGCAACATTAAAGTAATATACACATTAATGAATCCATTACCATGATATACAAATAAAGTAATGCAAACAGTCACAGTACATACATTGTATGTGATTGCCAAAACTTTTGTAGTATTCCATTTACTTATGTAAAGTATCTAAATATTTGGTTTCCCAATTAGCAAAATGGGTTTCAATGCTTTTCAATTATCAGCCTTGCTCACTGTGTTATTTTGCATGTAACTCCATATGGATGACTCCACAGCGCTGCTTATAAGCTTAAATATACGCAGCGATTTCTTGACCGATGTTCTGTTTCTGACTAAATATTCAAATGTCCCGTGATCCACCCTGACTTGTTCTCAGTCCCTCTCTGTGTTCAGTTGATGAGCACGATCAGTTCCATTTATTTTAGATACAGTAAGGTGATTTAGGTGGGGACAAGTGAGCAGCAGCTATAATAAAGTAACAATTAAAAGGGTTTGTGAGTGGGAGAGTGATAGGGAATATATATCTGCTAATTTATGTATATGTATATAATAATAATAATAATAATGATAATGATAGTAATGATAATAATGCAGTTTTCCACCTACACTCTATGCTGCATTATTTCTTTTCAAATTTTGCTGATGAAGGTTTATTGTCATGAAATTGTCTCTTCTCGCAAAAAGAATCATGCACTTCCTTCTCTGCAGTGACAGATAACTCTGAATAACTACTGTATTTCAGCAGTTTTTAAGCCTAGTCGAGTGTGACTACATACACAAATCATCTGATTCCTATCCCAGATTTTTTCTGTAGCTTTAAGCCGTTTTGCTCTTGGTTTTTGCTGACTGATATCTTCCCCGCTTGGTATCGCGGCTGTTCAAAAAGGGTTTTGTGTCTGCATGTTTTCTTACGAAGTGATATTGTTGCTGATATCCTTCAGCTTTTGCTTTCCCTGCAAAACTTGGCACCGCTTTAAAACATCCTCATATCGATAGGGTCAAAGGTGTCCTTTTCATGAGATAGTTGCTGTTTCCTGGTCTGTTTGATCATCTGTAATCTATTAAATGCCAGGAAATACCTTGCCTTGTTTCCCCACAGCCCAAAGTCACTTCTTTAGATCATTCAGTCACAGTGTCTGGCATTGCTTTTAGTTGTGAAAATTCAAGTTTTACTCAAAAAAGCAGCACCCCAGTAAAGAAATATGACCAAATGGTACATTTTACTTCTCAGAGGTGTAAATAAACACGGTGTGCTGAAAATATTTCTATTATTAAATTGGTTTAAGCAGTTTTACGGCTGAGGAATTATCATCATGCTACAGGAAGCTTTATTTAAACACACTTGGTAGGCAGATGCATGCCCCATCTGTCTGCCTTCTTATCGAGTTGTTTCTGTCTTTTCAGGCTCTCAGGATGCAGCCCACGACATTGACA